>NC_056743.1:426050944-426238444 GCF_019279795.1 Protopterus annectens | reverse complement strand
TCCAATACCACCGAGACTGGGGCTGACAAGGGGTCTAATTGTTTATTTGCCACCCATAGAGTGAACCTTTTCCATTTGTTAAGCTACATTAGTCTGGTGGATGATTTATGAAATGCAATAAGAATACTGCGCACACGGGACAAAAGGTTTTCATGCCTGGCAATCATTGGAAGTGGAGAAAGCAAGATGTCAGTTTCAGGGTTGTTAGATTGGGGTGAATCAGACCCTGAGTTTGGGAGATCAACATTGGGGATGGATTGAGGAGCCATGGTTGATATAGCAGGTAAAGCCAGAGGAAGGGAGACCAGACTTGTCGAGGCCAATATGGAGCAATGAGGATCATGTTGCTCTTCAACTGTTGTGCTTTCTTTAGAAACTGGGAGATGAGGGGGAGAGGAGGATAAGCATAAAGAAGACCCGAGGGCCAAGCGTGGACTAGAGCCTCCCTTGGTTACTGTCCCCGAGGGAGGATCAGGGCAAACTAGTTGCTGCACTTGTAGTTGGTTGGGGAGGCAAATAGGTAGGGCTCAAAAAAAGTGACTAGCTCCAATACAGAAGCGGAGGTATCTTCTTGAGTGTTTGTCCATACTTAGGTGGCAATAAGCATCTTGAAGATCTACAGAGCACATCCAATTGTCTTCTTCCAGAAGAGGAAGGATAGACTGAACCGTGACCATCCGGAATTTCTCTGTTTTTACAAATTTGTTTAGTGTACTGAGATCCAGAACTGGTCTCCAGTCCCCTGTCTTTTTTGGCAGTAAAAAGAACCTTGAGTAAAATCCAGATCCTATCTGGTCTGGGGGGACCATCTGGATGACTTTTTTGTAGCAGCTTTTGGATTTCGTGTGCTGCTGTTTCCCTTTGACTGGGTGGAACGTTCGGTATGAGACTGGGCAAAGATGGAATGGGATGTGATAGCCTTTGGATATAATCCGATGTACCCAAGAGTCGGTTGTTATCTTTTGCCAAGCAGCAGGGTACAAGGATAAATGACCTCCGACCACTTCCAGAGGTGAGCAGTCGGGCAAAGCTTCAGGAGCGCTGATAGAGTTGGCCAGAGTAAGAATTACTGGAACCCTGGTTTTGCGGACCTCCTCTGCAACGTTCCATTGGAGTTCCCCCTCTTCCTCTAGGGGAGAACTCGGCACGTGCATCCTGGAAAGAACCCTGTAATTTCTTGTGGCAGATCTTTCCGCTCCTCTGATGTCTGGAGTAGAGTCGCTGGGGAGTGGAGTGTCTGACACCAATGGCAGACAGGGTCTTGCCAACATGTTCGCACCTTGTCAGCGTATCCTTGACTTTAGGACCAAACAAAGAAGTGGCCTCTATGGGGGCATTCAATAGGGAAGCCTTAAAGGAGTCCTCAAAGTCACAAAGGCGCATCCAAGCATGTCATCTGGTGACTATAACTGCGCCTGCCGCTCTAGCCACCTCTTCCATTGCGTGAGAAATAAAATGCATGGAAGAGTTGGAAATGGACTCTAGGCTGGCTATCTGAGAAGCTACATTATCGCGGACTTCATCAGAAACAGCTCCTGCCAAGTTTTCAGAGAGCTGGTTGATAAGTCTCGCTGAAGCCTGGCAAAATGTGCCAAATAATTAAAGACCTTACAGTGAAGGTCAACGAAGCAAACACAGGCTTCCCTAATCTGTCAGTCGCCTGGGACTCCTTGTTGGGCATATGGACAGTTTGGCTCTCTTCTGCCAAATCCTTCTTAGTAGCAGCTGCCAACCCCATAGCATCTACTGGAAGACCTTGTGACCAATGGGGGTGCTCAGCTGGGGGCAATAATATTTTATCTGGTCTCTTAGGTATCGCTTCCACAGTGTCAGGAGCCTTCCATGTGTGCTGCACGATGAGCTGGATGAACTCATTGGCAGGCGGGGTGACCCAGGAGGTAGGGGGCCGGGCAAGAAAAGCCTGCAGGAATACAGTTCCTCAGTGGAAGGATTAGAGGGCTTCCAGTCACCCCTCTGTCTAAGGATCTTGAGGATGTCACCAAAGGACACCTCATCAGAGGATGACCGTAGGGACCCTTCCCCGTCATCAAAATCCGTATCTTCGGTCAATGACTCCTCGGTGGTGTCCATGTTCTTCCTCTTAGACAATGCTTTGCGGGGTACTTCCTCAGTGGGAGGTTCTGGGGATGACTGCAAAGACGGGGTCTCCTGAGGAGGAGAAACCAGAGGCTCTTGTGCCCCGTGTCCTTCAGTTGAAGCTTGTGGCAGTTGCAGCACAGAGGGGGAGAAGAGGACTCCAACAAATGAGCTTTGCCAGCAGAGGCAAGCACCCTCTCCATGGCCTGGAAGGCTGGCCCACCCAAGGAGGGATGGGAGTCTGGAACCGAGCATGACAACCTCAGAACCAGGGTCAAACTCCACCCTGACAAGCCCGTCCCCAGACCAGGAGTCTCAAGAGGACTGTGAACCATAAGAGAGGGAGAGCATCCCTGGAAGGTGCCGTAGAAAAAAATTGGCGTGGAGCCAGGAATGCCCTCCCCAACGGCACAGCCACTGGCCTGAGAAGAGCCCGATGCCCAGTGCACCGAAGGTCACAAGTACGACTCTGGTTCCAAAGTGAGATCCACTATTGGAGTTGGAGGAAGGGAAGCTGCTGTCAGAGTAATAGGCTTTGAGACTTGAGCGGAAGTCGAAGAAGGAGTATACATTGGGGTTTTAGGAGATGTACATTCACCTAAATGAGGGAACATGGACTTCGATGGTTGAGAGAGACCTCTGACTACAAGCAACTCATCAACAAGCTGCAACACATCCTGTTCAGAAAGACCCTTGGTTGACCTCATGGAGAAAGCTGATGGTGATTCTGGGATTTCTAGGAAAGGACTATACTGACTGCTAGCAAAAGGATCCAGTGAAGGGGAATATTTGGTCCTTGCTAACTCAATAGGTGCAGAACTTGGAGCCAAGGAAGTCTGCACCGAAGAAAGCGATGTGGAAAAAGTCTGTACCAAAGATGTCAGTGCCGTAGCAGTTGAAGGTGTTTGCACCGTAAAGGCAAAGGTCTGCCCCGAAGAGTATGGTGCCACAGTGGAAAGTGCCTGCACTGGCAATAAGGACAGTGCTGAGAAGGACTGCACCAAAGCACATGGTGCCAAAAATGTCTGTGCCGTGGAGTACAGAAGAGTCATATTTGGAGCCGAAGGTAACTGTACCAACGGTGCCTAAGGGGACTGAACCTGTATTGACGGTGCCATTAGGGGTTGCGACAGAGCTGTCGGAACCATAGTTGTCTGCACCGGAAACTCTGTTGTCAGTATCGATAAAGGAGACATGGCTGTAGTCAGAATAATTTGGGGCGGTGCCGAGCCTAGAGCAAACAGGGTCACAGGGGGCAGCACCAGAGTAGTAATCAATTTCACCTTCTTGGGAGTCGACATCCTACGATCCCCAGAGGGAGAAGGGAGTGACTTCGATGAAGAAGAGGAAGAACGCCTCTTGCGGGATTTAACAGGAGGGGGTGAGCCCTCCAACCCAGAAATAGACTCAGAGAAAGGAGACGTGACGAGACCTTTCAAAATTAACTTATTCTTCCTCTCGTTGAGAGTCTTGGTACAGAAAGTTTTACAAATCCCACATGGAGGATCCACACTCAATTGGGAGACATTAAGACAGTAGACACAAGTCATGGCCATCGGAAACCGGTAACTTATGGCCGCAATCCTTGCACTGCTTAAAACCAGCACTACTTTTCTTATCCAACATAACTGGTGTGGAGAAGAAACACAGTACCAAAAGGAAGAATAAAGGCTAAGAAAAGAGAAAAAGAAGGATTACCAATGATGGTAATGGAGAATTACCACAACGTGAGAAAAGAAGGTAATAAAGGGGAAGGACTAAAGGGAGAGAATCTAAAGTGTGGGACAGCGCAGGAAACTCTTGAGAAAAATTCAGAGTAAGAACAATATATATATATATATATATATATATATATATATATAAACTTTTGATAAAATTAGACACTTAGCTGAGAGAGTGGCTGAGAGAGTGACTTGACACGGCTGTACAGCAACGTGGCAAATGAGAAGTGAGGTAACAGGAAGCAGAGCATTCTGGGTAGGACCTTGGCTCAAAGTTTTTGGCTGATGCGAGCTTGATATTGGCCAGCTCGGTTCCATTCTACCCATCATTAAGGAATGAACGAAGATTAACATCATCAGATCAGAAATTTTTCTGTTGGCAAGGGGTGAGAGGCTTGCAATTCTGGATAGACTACGGGCCTTTATACAGGCTACACCTTACCTTACTTAATCTTGCAGTGGTACATACCTGAAAGGGCCAGGTAAGGAAGTGAAGGGTGATGGGTAGCGCTAAAGATTATGGCAGAGAAGGCAGTAAAGTTTTCTATTAATTCTGACTTATGCAGATGATTTAGTGGGGATGGTAGAAGCTGAAACAGCAATGAGGGAATCAGCTAGAGAATGGGTTAAAAAAACTAGGATTGAAGGTAGCAAAACAAGTCAATAGTGTAGGACAGCACAATTAATTAAGCATGCCTTTTTCTAGTGAGATACATTTCAAACACCAGGAATTACTTTTGGGACAAAAAGAGAATTGGATTCACAACTGGAGAATGACTCTAGAAAAAGGTGAAGATTTGGATCAAGTACACAACATCCTTTTATAAATAAAAATATTTGGTTAAATCTGTGCTGACAGGCATGGCCTAACGGGAACATCTTTAGCCACTGCTTTTGTTTCCCAGAATATTGCAAGAAAAAGGTGATAGAAGCATTTCTCCAACACTTGGAGGTTTAGGTTAAACTCAGTTAAAACAAGATGAGGACAAACAGCTAAGTATGCTACAACCTATTCTTTTCTTATCACTGTTGATTGCATAGTACATTGTTAGAAAAGTGAGGAGAATTTAGACTGAATTAAATGTGTGTAACAGAAGTAGATGCGCGTGTTTGTGTTATTGGGGGGGGGGGTTACTAAACATACAAAGCCAGCTTTTTGTTTCTTATTTTTTTTTTTTTACTTACCATACATTATATGATTGAAGAAGTGAAGAAAGATGTAAAATAAATGATGGTTGTGGTGGCCAAGATATGCACATTGGAGTTTCCCAGTTACTAAGGTTGGCAGAGTCAGGAATATCAGGATTCACCAGCATTTTAGACAAACAGGTAAATTTTATTCTGTACAAAAAGACAGCTTAATAAATATGATATAAATACTTCAGCCATCCTGAACATACTGCCCACAGACTCTAAATTAAATGCATTATGGGATATATATATATATATACACACACACACACACACACACACACACACACACACACACACACACACACACACACACACACACACGTACACATACTCTCTTAAAATGGCAACACTGTAAAGTAGCTTTAAAATGGCAGTGGCTATGATATTATTAATGACATTCTAATATCTTTATTTTACTTATCAGCATTATCAACCCCCCTTTGTGAAATTATGAAATATACACAATCAATGCACCATACATTCAATACTCTGGACTAGGGTTGCCACACTTCTATGTGGTGAAAACCAGGCTAAAAACCACACTCCTTGTACTAACCACAATCCTGCCTCTCTATGACCATTCCCTGCCCACTCCACCCACCCTTTCCCGCATGTTTTATGACATCACTGTACATGTCATTGCGAGGTAGGGTGCCTTATTTTGATTTTTTTTACCATTTTGCAAGAAGTCCCAGCATTGTGTTAGCAATGCTTTTCAATTACAAAGCTCATCTGAGTTTGCATTTTACAAACTCTGGCATTCTGTTCGTACAGATAAACAGAATACCGAAGT
Organism: Protopterus annectens; assembly: GCF_019279795.1. NCBI lineage: Eukaryota > Metazoa > Chordata > Ceratodontiformes > Protopteridae > Protopterus > Protopterus annectens. The sequence continues at coordinate 426,232,639 of NC_056743.1, read as the reverse complement.
TTATATAGTGCTTTCCGGACTACCATTGTTTGGAAAGCTTTTTTAGCTAGTTTCACTGTGTGAAAAGTGTTAACTAGAAATTGTCTCCATTTGTTAAGCATCTATTTGTGTGTCCTGATTTCCTGCCAAGAAGTGTATCATATAACTGATTTGTTTCCAGTTAAAAGCATTCTCTAGAGTCTTCTTGCTCCTTTATCTGTTTAAAACTTTAATTTAGTGGCTCACTGCTGTTTTTCTGCTGTGATAAACATTTCTGTAGTGTTTTCTGCCTACAATAGTGTAGCTAGTAGCTGTATAACAGCCCAGTTCAGGTTTGCTGTCTCTCTGGTCTGGTTGTTTGTTTACAGTGTTTGTTTATTCTGAGCACATGCTCCAGGCCATCTTGGCTTAGCAGAAGTCTTTCTTCACTTTAGTGTGAGTTTTGTTGTTGATTGGCTCTTGGCTGCTAAAGGTTGGCTGGTCTAGGGCTTGGAGTAAGCACTCATTGTTTCTTCTGAACTTTTTTTTTTAAGTTGTTTCAGGTTGTACCTTCTGGTATTTAAGCCCTAACGTTGACATGATTTCTGTTTATACACTCTGAGCTGAGGGGAGGAGGGGCACTGACCACAACTCTGATCTGTGATATATAACAATAAATATCCTGTTTTTTTTTTGCTTATTTTTAAAATTTATTGCTTATTCTAGTCATTTATAACACTTTTTATTGTCTGCTTAATACTTTTTACTGTATTTTATTGTTATAAACTAATCTGTACGGTTGTACTAAAACTGTCTGCCGTACAGGACCCGATAAATAAGGTTTTTACTGTCACACTGTTTGGGAAGCTTTTTTAGTTAGTTTCACTGTGTGGAAGGTATAAACTGGAAATTTTCTCCATTTGCTAAGCATCTGTTTGTTGTGATTTCCTGCCAAGGAGTGTATCATACAACTGATTTGTTTGCAGTTAAAAGCATGCTCTTGAGTCTCCTTGCACCTTTATCTGTTTAAAACTTTCATTTACCAGCTCACTGCTGTTTTTCTGCTGTGATAAGCATTTATGTAGTGTTTTCTGCCTAAAATAGTGCAGGTAGTAGCTGTATAACAGCCCATTTCAGGTTTGCTGTCTTTGTGGCCTGGTTGTTTTTTTACAGTGTTTGTTCTGAACACGTGTTCCAGGCCATCTTAGCTTAGCAGAAGCCTTTCTTTACTTTAGTGAGAGTTCTGTTGTTGATTGGCTGCTGGCTGGAAAAAGTTGGCTGGTCTAGGGCTTGTAGTAAGCAGTCATGGGTTCTTCTGAACTTTTTTTTAAGTTGTTTCAGGTTGTACCTTCTGGTATTTAAGCCCTAACTTTGAAAGGATTTCTGTCTATACACACTGAGCTGAGCGGCGGAGGGGCACTGACCACAACTCTGATCTGTGATATATAACAATAAGTATCCTGGGGTTTTTTTTGCTTATTTTACTAGTTATTGCTTATTCTAGCACTTTTTACTGTCGGATGCATACTTTTTACTGTATTTTATTGCTATAAACTAATCTGCACGGTTCTACTAAAACTGTCTGCCGTACAGGGCCTGATAAATAAGGTTTTTACTGCCACACTGTTTGGAAAGCTTTTTTAGCTAAATTCACTGTGTGAAAGGTATTAACTGGAAATTTTCTCCATTTGTTAAGCATCTGTTTGTTTGTTCTGACTTCTTGCCAAGGAATGTATCATGTAACTTATTTGTTTGCAGTTAAAAGCATTCTCTAAAGTCTCCTTGCTCCTTTATCTGTTTAAAACTTTCATTTTGTGTGTCACTGCTGTTTTTCAGCTGTGATAAACATTTCTGTAGTGCTTTCTGCCTAAAATAGTACAATTAGTAGTTGTAAAACAGCCCAGTTCAGGTTTGCTGTCTCAATTGCCTGGTTGTTTGTTTGCAGTGTTTGTTCTGAGCACATGTTCCAGGCCATATTGGCTTAGCAGAAGCCTTCCTTCACTTTAGTGAGAGTTCTGTTATTGATTGGCTGTGGCTGGTAAAGGCTGGCTGGTCTAGGGGGCTTGGTGTAAGCACTGATTGGTTCTTTTGAGCTTTTTCTGAAGTTGTTTCAGGTTGTACCTTCTGGTATTTAAGCCCAAACTTTTAGAGGATTTCTGTCTACACATACTGAGCTGAGCGGAGGAGGGGCAATGACCACAACTCTGATCTTTGATAAATAACAAATAAAAATCCTGTTTTTTGCTTATTTTTACTAGTTATTGCTTATTCTATCCATTTATAGCATGTTTTACTGACTGCTGCATACTTTGTACTGTATTTTATTGCTATAAACAAATGTGCATGGCTGTACTAAAATTGTCTGCAAACAGGGCCTGATAAATAAGGTTTTTACTGTCACACCATTTGGAAAGCTTGTTGGCTTTCCAGCTGCCCGCCCCTGCTGTATATTTGATCTGGGACACTCCTCCCAGTCTAGTGTTATTAGCTCATTCTACTTAATACAGACAGAACATCTGAGTAGGCCAACCCACTTTGTTTCTTAACCTTGAATTATCTTCTGTTCTTCCAGTCTCCCTTTCTACTTTACTAAAAAAAAGTCTACCATTGCTAGAATCTCCTTGTGTTCTGACTGAGTCTGCTTCTCAAGCAATCTGGAAATATAGAGCTGATAAGTATATTTTTTGGCACTTTTAAACTATTCAGAGTTCTGCTCTGTCTTAATTTTTGCTTGACTGAATTATTTATATATTTGTTGGCATTGTTTTCTGATACTCTAAGTGCCTTAATCTTGATTTTTCCTAATTTACTGCTTTCTGCACTTGTTTTTAGTTACCTTTTAATTTAACTGCATTTATTTAAACTGTATTTGCTTCATTATTGCTACACAATCAAGTATGTTAGCTTGCACTGCATTTGTATTGTTTTTACTGCTGTTTTAGCTGTTTTTCTGTATAGAAACAAAACAAAAATGTTATAAGCTTGTTTCTGGCCTTTCCTGCAACTAGTCTAGCCCAGATACAGATTTGTTATATCCAGGACTGTTTGTAAGCTTCTGCGCCCCCCCCCCCAAAGCCTTTCTGTGTTGGAGGGGAAGCCTTCTAACTTATCAGTGGGAGTGATAAGCACTAGGTAGTGTATTTACCACAAGAGGAGTGGTTTCTGGCCCAGAAATTGTAGTTTATTGGCTGTTTGGGCAGTTTTTCCATCCCTTTCAACATTCTGGTTTAAAAGCCCACATATGCACTTGTTTCCTGCCTTTCCTGTAACTAGTCTAGTCCAGATACAGATCTGTTGTATCCAGAACTGTTTGTAAGCGTTTGAGCCTCCAAAACCTTTCTGTGTTGGAGAGAAGCCTTCTAGCTTATCAGTGGTAGTGGTAAGCACTAATTAGCCTATTTACCACAAGAGGAGTGGTTTCTGGCCCAGAAATTGTAGTTTATTGGCCATTTGGGCAGCTTTTCCATCTCTATTAACTTTCTGCTTTAAAAGCCCTCATTTGCCTGGGTTTGCACTTGTTTAAGCTCTGTGCAGTGAAGCTGAGCTGAGGTAAACTACTACCGGTGCCAGAAAGTCTGCTCTTCAGTTTTTCCCTTAGATCTTGCTAGTTCTTTCTCTCTTGCACTTCAAATAGCCTAATCGCTTTGCACTTCAACAGGTTTTTGTAGCAATTATTGTAGCACACCTAAGTGCCATCAGAGCTAGTCATTCTTCACAGAAATAGCTCCAGTACTGTGTAGTTATGACCATCACTCCTGGCATGATTAAAGGGCAGTTCTCTGTGCTTTCTCCTATTAACCTGGTGCACTTGGGCATTTTGAAGCAGTGCAGCAACTGCCTCATGTACACAGACAACCCTCTCTTCTTACTTCCCAACACTCAGACTTGTGAGAGATGCACTTATATCACCAAATTGGAAGCTATAATATAATGTATGGTAAGTAAAAAAAAAAAAAAAAAATAAGAAACAAAAAGCTGGCTTTGTATGTTTAGTAACCCCACCAATAACACAAACACGCGCATCTACTTCTGTTACACACACTTAATTCAGTCTAAATTCTCCTCACTTTTCTAACAATGTAATATGCAATCAATAGTGATAAGAAAAGAATAGGTTGTAGCATACTTAGCTGTTTGTCCTCCTCTTGTTTTAACTGAGTTTAACCTAAACCTCCAAGTGTTGGAGAAATGCTTCTATCAGCCAAGACTGAACTAGCTGGTCAAGAGGAGGTCAACACCTGCACCACATAACATGAAACACATAGCCCTCCAGAAGACCCACTATCACAGCTCTCACATAAAAACACAAACCACACACCCAACTTTGAGGAGGCTCTCAATAGAAATTTACCCAAGCAGCAGAGACCACCAAGACAGAAGCACACTCGACCACCACAACACAGCACAAACCACAGGACACACAGCTCAACTCCACACTCATCATAGGTGACTCAATACTGAGGCACACAGATGTCTCACTCAGTAGGTTGAATAAGGAGAAGGTAACAGTCAGCTGTCTATCATGTGCCAGAATATGACACATAACACATGCACTCAAGTCACTCCACAACAAGTACAAGTATGACTCTGTCATTGTCCATGTGGTTGTGAATGACCTGAGACACACCTCCCTGGACTACATGAAAAGAGACATGGTGGAGCTCTTGGATTATGTGGCCCAGGCAAGTATGACACTAGCCCTGAGCAGTATCCTACCATCACCCAGAATGATACCGCAGTACAAACAAAAAATGATTGACTTCAACAACTGGCTAAGTTTCTGGTGTAATTCTACTGGGATCCAGTATCTGGCTGCTTGGGATGACATGACTGACAGACCTCGATGCTTTGCCAGAGATGGCCTGCATCTATCACCCCTAGGTTTCCAGATACTGGCTAAGGCTCTTGCCACCCCTATAGTGCTTTTTTTAGGTGGTGTTCCAAAGACCAACTTACCACCATAACAGATATAAATAAATGCAATCTGAGGGTCATGCTGCTCAATGTTATAAGTCTAAATCTCAAGATGCACTCACTCGAAGCACTCCTCAAAATGGAGAATATCAACATTTGTGCAGTAACAGAGACCTGGTTTAAAGCTGCAGAAAGCACCCCTGCGCTACCAGGTTATAACTCATTCCACACCTTTCGGCCCCAAAACATGGATTGAAACTCCAAAGGCAGTGGTGGTGTCTCCATATTCATGAAGAATACGCACACATCCAGACTAGTAGCCCAGCATAACGTATCTGAGCTACTTCAGGTACAACTAACACTGGGTAAGATGACGATCCAGGTCATAGCCTGATATAAGTCCCCAACCATGTCCCTAAACTCTCACTCCATGTTCCTAAGCACCCTGGAATCTGTCAAGGTCCAACCCAACACTCTCTTACTAGGAGACTTCAACTACCCCTATATCAACTGGGAAAACTATTCAAGTGCCAATACACTGACCCAATGCTTACTGGAATTCATCAATTACAATGCCCTGGACCAGCTCAATCTGACCAATAGAGGAAACAACATCCTTGACCTGGTTATTGCTAACATGGTGGACCATTGCTCTACACCAATAGTCAATCCCTCCCCGGTCAGATCCGACCATAAACTAATCACCATGGAAATCCACATCTTACCCCCCCCCCCCCGCGAAGATAACCACCTTGAAAAACTTTTCCAAAGCTAACTTTGGACTCCTAAAAACAGAGGTGGCTAACTTCACAGCACGCATGCCAATGGAAAATAGCTGCATGACTGCCAAATCACACATCAATACACTGTACAAACATGTACATAAATGCATGGAACTAGCCACAACCAACAGAACCAAGATGCTCTCCTCCAAAAAAAGGAAGCCAATCTGGTGGTCCCCTGCCATTAATAAACTCTACAACAAAAGCAAGAAACTGTTGCAGAAAAAGGTGAAGTCCCAAGACTGGAAAAACTCCCTTATTAGCCTCAACAAAAATTTGAAATCCCTCAACAAATCCTCTAAAGCCAGCTATAAAGGCAGAATTGCGGCAGACACTAAAAACAATCAGAAAGCCTTTTATAGCTATATCAAGAATCTCCACAGCAATACTCTGATTCGCTATGAGTTACTGCACAATGGTGCCTCCTATACTGAGCCAATATATATTGCCAACATACTGACCGACAGATTCAGTGCCAACTTTACCCCCCCCAAAGTACCAATCACAATACCGGAAGAATGCCAGGCACCCAGCATTACTGCAGCACAGATGAAAGCTGCATTGCCCAAGGTCAAGAATACAGCTTCCATGGGACCTGATAATATCCCTGGCTGTATTCTACATGAACTACAAAGCAAACTGGCACCACATCTGTGTGTCCCATTCAGTCACAGCCTCACCTCAGGCTTTGCACCTACCGAATGGCACACTGCTACAGTCATCCCTCTCCATAAAGGGGGAGCAACTACAGACCCTGGGAATTATCACCCCATTAGCCTGATGAGTCTGATATGTAAAGCTATGGACCTGATTAACAAAGATATAGGAAATCTCCAAACTCCAGACCCCATGCAATTTTGCTTTGTGAAATGGAGATCATGCATGCTTAACCTGGTTGACTTCTTTTTGTCAGTCACCAGGGCTGTGGATGAAGGTAAGGCAGTGCATACAGCCTACCTCAATCTGGCCAAGGTCTTTGATACCATTCCTCACTCGGGAATTATTGATAAACTCACAAACTAGGCATCAACCCTTATAGCAACAGGTGGGTTGCAAATTGTCTCACAGATAGAACACATAGTGTGAAAGTAGCGGACTCCAAGTCATACTGCCAACCAGTCATGAGTGGATTCCCACAGGGATCGGTCCTGGGTCCTCTCCTGTTCGGCATCTACTTCTCAGAAGTCCAGGCCAACACAAAGGGGCTCTGGCTGACTAAGTTCGCAGATGGCTGCAAGCTGGGAGCCATTATTAGCTCCCTAAGTGATGCAGACATCCTACAGAAAGGCCTCACTGAGACCAATGACTGGTGTCAAAACCATGGCCTAAAGCTTAATGCCAAAAAAATGCTTCATCATCCCCTTTGGTAAAAAGCTAGTTCCCACTAATTACCACATCGATGGGAGCCCACTGAACACTGAAGGTGTTATAAATGATCCGGGAGCACAGGTTGACAGCAACCACTCCTTTGACCAACATATTGCCATTGTGGTCAGAAAGTCCTTCTATGTGGCACATCTCATTACTAACGGTTTTGCATCCAGGAAGAAAGAGGTCATTGTCTGTCTCTACTCTTCCCTCATTACACCAATCATCGAGTTAATGCCCCATTTGGCATGTAGCTCACTAGACACCTGCAACAGCTGGAGAGGCCACAGAAGTACCTCACAAAGAGGATTCTAGGCTTTAAACACATGTCCTACACGGACAAACTCAAAAGACTCCAGCTAGTATCTATCTCATATCACCTACTTAGAGGCGATCTCTGCTTGACTTGAAAGGTCATGTCTGACCCAGCTCTGTTAGAAATGCTACATCTAAAGAAATCCCAATGCCTCCACACCACATGCTCCAGAGACCTCAACCTCATTACCACAATCAACAGAACATGCTGGAGGGACAGGTTCCTCACCCAGAGACTGCCCATGCACTGGAATAGATTTCTGATACATGTCACGCAGAGCACCTCTCTGTTCCTCTTCAAGAGAAATCTTAATGAGTGGATGGGTAAGAGAACATTCACCCCAGGGATCACTCCAGTGGCACTACTTGATAGAGGCACTGGGAACTAACGTCGGGCGGCACAATGCCAGGGCACTTCTATGGGCTAGGCTTGTAAAGGCTCCAGGGCCATTAGCCTAGTACACACCTATGAACCATACTAACATTCTGATTTATTTATTTATTTGATATTTAGTTACCGGGAAAGTCAAAATGGGTAAGAAACCCATTTTCAGTGAAGGCCCAGGGAGAAATGCTCCAGTACAAAGAAAGTAAACCTATCTTTTATGCAATTAACCACAGAAACAAACCAGAGAAGAGACATCAGAAATACAGAGCAAAACCATACAGAAAAAACATATGTATACATTTCTACATGAAATATAAAACAAACATACATAAGCATATCAAACATACATAAAACTTTTACCAAGATGATTAACAATTACATGAAGGGATTACATAGATAGGTGTGATGGTCATAAATAGAGACTGTTGGTTAGGAGGTACTCCCTTATAAGTAGAAATAGCAGAGATGCATAGATAGAACAGGAAGTAAGAGAGGTGAAGGATGGTAATGTGGTGGGGGAATGGAACAGCTGAGGTAGTCTCAAAAAATACCAGATGGGTGGCAACGCTACACTGGACTTAACCTATCAAAGCATAACATTACACAGACACACTTATTTAACACAATTACTTGCAAAGCAGCACTTGAGAAAAATATTACTAACAAGATAAGTTACTAAGAAGGTTGTACAGCTACTCATCTCTACATTGCACAGTCACTAGTTTGATGACAGTTCAGTATTATTTATTATTTACTTATTTATTTATTCACCGTAATAAATGATATGAAGGTTTATGAGAAAAAAAATATGACACAACATACTATAGCTACCATTAGTACTGTTAAAGTCACTAGGCAAATTGTTTCATCTGGCACCTATCAAAAAGGGTAGGGATTCTTTACATGTATTCTATTACAACATATTTGCACCAATATGATATATTCACATATTTACACATTTACATATTTTCATCGCTATTTTTTACCAATATTCACAATGGAGAAGAACCCACAATTTTTTCTTTACTAGACCCCCATGCCTTCTTCCATAGCCACCATTTATTTTTATAATTCTAGAAAATAAAACATTTCCCATTAAACATAATTTCATTAAGTCTTTCATTCCAAACAACCCATGTAACATCAAATATTCTTCTGTCTATTCTTAATTTGTTCTCTTTTTTAATATCCTTATATCTATATGCTATCATATCCATATTTATGTTTTTTCTTTTATATTTCCAAAATAAATTTATTTGCAAATGTTTTCCATACTTTCCTTACTCTTTTACATGTCAAAAACACATGTTCTGCTGTTTCTTCATCCCCACAATATAAAGTCTTTCATTTTTCTTTTTATATGGCATATTACTTTTAACAGGAAGTTTATTTAAACTTAACCTCCATAAGAAATCCTGACATTGTATCCAATTTTTATTTCATTGTTTAATAGCTTTTATTTTTTTCTTCTTGCAATAACATAAAATGATTGATCCATTACTTGTGAGTACCATATTTTCCTTCCTTTCTTTACTTCATCAGCCTTTAATTTCCATATTCTTATCTTTTCTAGATAATTTTTCATTTCATTATTATAATATTCTTTTTTCTTTCTTTTATTAGACATAACTTCTTTACACATCCTTATATTTACAATTAAATATCTTTCCCACTAATTTCTCTTTATCTTTTATCCATAGTAACACTTTATATAAATTTAGAGAAGCCACATTCTTTCAACCAGATTCAGAACCCACATAAAGGAAAACAAATATTTTCATTATATGCTTTTCATACATTTTTAGAATCATGAAAGCACTTACTAAATTTGCCATTTTACTTATCAACACAGAACTAATTAAGTTTGCTTTCTTTTTTATATGACAACCTATATGTTTTCCATAATGCACATAGTTCCTTTATACTTATCAAATTTTTCCATTTTCTTTCTTTATTTTGCAAATACCAAATGTTACTCCTAATAGTTTTATTTCAGTTGAAGTAAATTTTATTGATGCTATGTTGTTACTACTTCCTAATCCTTGACTTTTTTCTTTATTAAGGTCCATCTCTATTCCTTTTAATAATTCTGTTAGATATTTCATTACTTTTCCAGTCATTGTTACAGCAAATATATCATCTGCATATATCACTGTTACTGGAATTTGTACACACTTTTGCATTACATATTCTGCCCTTTTCGTTTTACCCTTGATTTCACTAACTATTAAATTCATAATTAAAACAAATTCTACTCATTGGTCATCCTTGTCTAATTCCATTATTCACTTTCATTTCTTTACTTAATCACCCATTAATTAGTATTCTCAATTTGTTTTTATAAGTAGTCATATATATACTTTAAATTTTTTACTGATATTGGAGCTATCCATAGATTTCCATAACATTTCATGTTTAATTTTATCAAAAATATATTAACATCACTTACTGTTAATGTTACTTCTTGTTCTTCCTTCATAACATCATCTACAGCTTCTCTTATAATCATTAATTGTTCTGGACAACCTCAACCAATACACTTTCTTCATATATATTTTGCATTTTATTTTACATCCTCTTCTATATAATCTTCATAAATATCTTACAATCAATATTGTTTAGTACTAGTAGCCTCCAGTTTTTTTATTTCTTCTTTATTTGATTTTTCCCTTAAGAATTACAACATTCCACTGCAAATTTCTTATTACTTGAAACTTGTTCCATCCATCCATTCGCATTTTTTACAAAATAAACTTCTGACCAATCCTTTAATGTCTTACACATTTCATAACTGATTCCATCTGAACCTGCTACTGAACCTATATTAACTTGCTTAGTTATTTTATCTAACTCAGCTATCATTATCTCCTTTTCCAGTTCTTTACTTATTAACCCTGTGAAAATTTTAACTTGCCAGTCCTTTTGGACTTCTCTGCTCCCTTCTTTTTATTCATCTTTTCTCCATAGTCCACCAATGTTTCCATAATTGGTGTTTGATTTTTCTTAATTTCACAATTTTTATTCCTTATTTGTCTTATTATACTATTCTTCTCTTTTACTATTTTTCCCAAATATTTACTATTTTTCCCAAATATACTGATACCTCTTCTTTTTTCCTTGTAATAGACATCTTTGTTTAAATAATAAACATTTGATTCTTTATTTTTTCCATATATTACTATTTATTTTTCATGGAATTCTATGTTGTTATATTCTAATTTTTAAAAACTCATATTCCTCTTTCTCATTATTTCATTTCCCAATTTAAATACATTTCTTTATACATTTTTTAAATACTATCCACCACGCAGTCCAATTTTTGTAGAATGGTATCATCATTACATTACATGTTCTTTCTATAATTGTCTGCTTATGTCCCCCCCATTACCTTCTATATTCCTTTCTTTTTGATGTACTTTTTATTCCTTCTCCTTTCTTAATGTGGTCTTTATTTTCTTTGATTTCTGTCCATATTGACAGATGATCTGAAAATCCTGTCCTTACTATTTGTTCTTCTAATATTTTTATCCCTTCTGATATTATAAAATAATCAGTCTCTGTTTTAAACATATTTCATTATATCCATTCATCCTCAACCCCTTACTCCCATTTTTGCACATGGAGTCGGGGTCACTTCAACAGAGATAGTCATCTTGAGCCAAGGTTTACATTGCCGGGTGGCTAGCCCTGCCGAGGTAGTTCATCTGTATCACTCACTCGCACACACAGTCACACCTACAGCTAGTTCAGAGTGTCCAATCCACCTACTGCATGTCTTTGGAATGTGGGAGGAAACTGGAGCACCCAGAGGAAACCTACACGACCACAGAAAGGACATGCAGACTCTGCATAGAATGCACCCTAGCCAAGAATTGAACCAGAGAACTTCTTGCTGTGAGGCACTAATGCTAACCACTGCACCACCACAGCTGCTCTGTCTGTCCTTTTTCTTTCCATAAAATTAACTTTCCACATGTTAGGACTTCCTTCATTATTTGTGTATTTTTCACTTTTTCTTTCTCTTAAGTTACAATGAAAACCTCCTGATATTATTATGTTCATGCTCACTATAACATAATCTAATATTTGCTGAAATAAACTAAACTATTATAATTCTATATATTTTTCCTGCCATCTAACATGCAAGACAGTCAGTCTACCCATTCTTACTAAAATTTTAGCTCATATCTTAGTTCTTCTCTAGCTGTCAAAAGAGTTGAACCAGTCACCTCTGATCTATTAGGATGGTAATTTGATATCCATACTGCAATACCTACTAATAAACTAGAGATGACAAGTCATACAGTGTTGAATTATATAGAACTTTGGCGAGTATAATCATAAGTAATATAAACAACATATATTGTTTGTTATATCAAGATATGAGTTCAATAAACTGTGTTTTAAAGTAGAACATTCTAGAATGATAATACAGCTCATAAAATTCTTGATAGACATGGTAAAATGACAAAATATGGCAGATGTGGGCAGTGTTCTTTTATTTTTGAAGGAATTTCTGTTGGTAATCTCTCTTATAAGCTCTCCATTAGGTGTCTGGGCAAATTCAGTTATCATATATCTCATTGTCTCATCACAACAAAAGGAACAACAGGTACCCTATCATTCAATTCTTAATGAACATGGCTTTATAGGCAATAATTACTTTTTTAATACAATTTTAAGCAGTTTTAATGAAACAAGGGTAAGAGTTGTCATCAAAGGTGATTTTAAAATTTACAGTCTCACTGAGACTGATATCTCTGATGACCATATTCATTTGTTAGCTAAAGGACTCTCCTTTGTAGTTACAAAAAGGGTTAGCTTGAGTGACATGCTGACAGAACTGAAGCTTTTCACTAGAAAACTGAATTCTGAAGTACTGTTTGGAAAAGAGCACTTCTGACTCCTTAAGAAGGTATAGTGCCTACAACCCGGCACTTATACCTGTACTTAACTTGTTTTAAAGGACAATAGGTGTCTGCTCCATAACAAATGCAGAAAAACTTATAGGGACATCAGAAATGCTGAAAGTACCACCCTTAAACAACTCTATCAGGATGGCACCATTTGTATTATGAAACCTGATAAAGATGGTGGGTTGTTTTATGGATTCTTTTGAATGTGTTAACAGCATGAGCCTGATGATTAAGAGTGATGATATTTATAGACAAGTGCCTATGAATGAAATGAAAGTGATCTATAGTAAAATAGATTTGTGGCTCAATGATTTAAGACTAAATAAAGTTATTTCAAATTCTACGTACCCGTTCTTATAGGTCAAAAATACAATAACACTGTATATATCTGGGATTTCAAAAACCTAAAATAACCCGAATAACCCACCATTTAGACCTATAATTTCAGCTAAGGGGAGCAAGACTGACACATTAGCAGTGCCGGTAGATAGAAAATTGAAAGGTATTTTAGACATTTTCCCTAACATCCTGAAGGACTCATTGCATCCCGTGGACTAATTGCACACTACAAAGACTGACTTTGGAAGTCTGTTCTCACAGCTGATATACAGAACCTGTATACAATTATCCCCCATGAAACAGGTTTAGCTTGGTTTAGGGATGTGCTTTGTGTACCACAATTTTTGCAGGCAGAGGATGTTGATTTAATTTGTCCATGTATGGAAATAGTCCTTGAAAATAACTTATTTTTCTCTGAGGGAGAGTTATTAAAACAGCTATCAAGTGTAGCTATGGGAGACTACACCAGCCCTGAGTTTTGCCAACCTCTTCCTTTACGAATGTGAAAAGAAGGTAGTTTTATCATCAGAAATGGCTACATTCATCAAAATATAGGTCAGCTTTTTGGATGATATTTTTATTGTGTGGTTTCGTATTGTGGATTAACTGTTTTATGAGCTATTTAATCACATTTACCCCTTTTCACATATCCTTATTCTTATAATCTTATTCATTTTTGTATGTGGAACTTAGCAAAAGTTAGCATGAGAGAGAAACTTCTTCCAATGTGAACAGAAAAAAAGTCTGTTAGCAAAAGTTAGAATGAGAAAGAAACTTATTCCAATGTGAACAGAAAAAAAGTCTGTTAGCAACTCCTACCTACATTTTGCTAGTAATCACCCGCTCTCGATGAAAAGAAATGTAGTGAAAGGGCAGCTTGTAAGGATTTCTAGAATTATATCAAAGGATGGTGTGCTTATTAAGGTTAATGTAATTTTTCTGAAATATAAGTTTGTAGATAGAGGGTATCCCATCAGTTTGGTAGATGATATCACAGAGGTGGCTACAATGATTCTCTCCAATGGTTCCAATCATATCTTTGTAATAGACAACAAGCCGTTCTATGGCAGAATAAACTATCCAACCTCCTTCCCAACTCCCTTGGAGTCCCCCAGGGATCTATTCTGGGACCTCTTTTGTTTTCCATTTTCATTAATGACCTCCACGTGGCCATTCCAAATGCTAATTGCATTCAATATGCAGATGACTCCACTTTGATTTGCTCTGCCACCTCCCAACCAATATTGCAGATACTAACCCAAAATACATTTAATATAGTCAAAAACGGGCTTTCTGAGCATCATCTAATTTTAAATCCACACAAAACAAAACTTCTACTTTTCTCTCCCACTCAAAGCTCCTCTATACTACCCTTCTCCATTAAATCAAATAATGGTACTAAAATTTCCCCTGATGTTTGCACAAAACTTCTAGGTGTCTTGGTTGATTATCTTAAATTTGATAAGCATGTCAACCAAACTATTAAAACTATCAATAAATAACTTGGTACATTACACAGAATTAAACCTTTTCTTATCCCACCTGCTAGAATAGCCATAGCCTGTTCTCATCTACCCTTTTCTATGCCTGTCGTCTACTTACCAACTTAAACAAAAGTGATCTTAATAAACTCTCTTCCTGTTATAACCACAAAGCTAGATTTGCCACTGGTATGCCTTATAGAACACATCACTGTAAACACCTAAACTATCTTGGTTGGTTAGAGTTGTCCAGCCTATTAACGTACAACCAACTAATAATGGCTCATAAAGTACTTAATCAACCAGATAATATACCTGCTCTTAAAAATATGATCTACCCCCACTATAATTTTAGACCTCTTTGTTCATCTAATAGACTGGTAATCCAAACTGTTCAATCCAAAAACTTTGCTGGTGACTCTCTGTTTGCCAATTCTGTTGGTAAAACTTGGAACTCTTTTTCTGATGACATCACTCTAGAGACCTCTCTAACACAATTTAAGAAAAGTCTCAAACAGTATTTTAATACACATTGGCTATGTTCTTGTTCTAAACCTGGCTAAATCTTTGGTATACTTGTGTACTATTACTATTCAATCTGTTATTTTAAGTGTGCTATATTATCATTTTTTCAGATTGTATAATTCAAATGTCTCAAGTGAGTCTGTAAACTTTTTTTAAATGTGTATTTTTGTCATGTTTACTTTTGTAACTACCTTTGGAGCTTTTCTCCCCGGGCCTCCACTGAAAATGGACATGTATCAAGTCAGACTATCCCGGTCAACAAATGTAAAATGGGTCAAAATACTCTAAGGTATTTTGTCTAGGATTTTCCACTGATCTGAAGGCAATCCAAAACATTACTAGACAACATTGGCATATTATAATATTCAGTGGGGACATAGATAAAAGACTTGGCTTAGAACCCCAATTTATTTTTACAGCTGGTTGTAATTTGAAACAGCTTTTTGAATCAAAGACACCCATGATTGAAATAAAAAACTTGGTGTGCTTAGCATGTTTAATTGAGGGTCATGCAGGAAATGTAGGTTTATTAACACTGACACTTCTGTGTCTGTAGGAGATAAACCTACAGTGCTGTCTTGTAAATTTTGGTACTATTGCACCATAAAAGGGAGTGGTATATGTAACAACCTGTTTATCCTATGCTGCATTTTATATAGGAAAAAAACAAGAAAGGTTTCAAAGTAAGAATTTATCAGCATATTTATGCTATTAAAAAGCAAGATATGAACAATCCTTTAGCTAAACATGTGGAGAATTACTCTTATTTTAATACATTTGTCTTTTTTATACTGGAAAAGGTTAAATGTAACCCTGGAGGTGGGGACTGAACTAATTTGTTACTGAGGAAGGAGTTGCTTTGGCAAATGACTCTGAATGCTGATCAACCTCCAGGTATTAATAACACTACGTCTATAGCTTATTTGTTGAAATATAAGCAAATAAATATTAAGTTGCATTTACCTAACACATCATGTGACTGTTAGCTATCTGAGGAAGCATGTCTTGCTGCATTTATTCATTCTGAAGACATCTGTATTCTGAAGAGACAAAAGCACTCAGTGTTGTTATTTAAAGGTGAACGTGTTAAAAGGAATTTGCCTGGTGTTTTAAACATCAGTTGTTGTTACACATGCCCGGTGTGTTACGTAGGAAAACAGACCACTAAGATGTACAGTATATGACTATATATACAGCAGTTCAAAAAAGGATTTGAATAATACACTGCATAAACATTCTATCACTTGTTCTAAGTTTATGAAATTTAAATTTTTATTTGTTGAGTAAGTGAACAGGTCACATAGACATGGGTGATGGAAAATGAGAAGTTATGTACCTACCATAATGTTCCATGTTAGTTGTCTTCTTCTCACCTTCTTTCTTGCTGGATAGGTTCGGAGCCGATCCTCGGCTCCAACTCGGCCTATACTAAAGCTCGAGAGCTATTTTTACCGGCTCGAGGCTCCCCTGTATCCCACAATGCTAGGCGCTAACTACCCAGATCTCGTTTGATAGATAACACCAAAGCAGTTCTGAATCCAGAACAAAGGAAAAGAGGCATACCTATATATATAACGTACCCAGAAAAAAGGGCAACCATGGGAATCCAAGCTGGGATGAACGAAGGTCCAAAAAGATCCTTTTGGTCTGTCCAGGCTAGGGGGTTGGAGGGTGGGACACAAGAAAGAAGGCGAGAAGAAGACAACTAACATGGAACGTTATGGTAGGTACATAACTTCTCAATGTTAAGTTGTCAATCTTGCCTTCATTCTTGCTGGATGGGACCGTGTCCCTAGCACCTCAGCCCTGGGTGGCTCAATGGAACAGACTCTTGAGGACGGTGGAACCAAAGTTAGCTCGGCTTCTGGAGGCCATGTCCAGTTTGTAATGAGAAATAAAGGTATGAGGAGAGGCCCATGTGGCTGCCGCACAAATGGAGTCTATAGGTAAAAGCTGTAAAAATGTGAAAGCAGCCACCACGAATATCAGCAGGACATAGGTTACAGCAACTCCCAAGTAATGACCATAGGCAATCCTTCAAAAACAGCAAGAACTTTTATTCAAATAACATGAATGAGTTCAGATAGCCAAGCTATGCTTCTTCAGATATCAATTCAAAATGAAATCTGTAGTGCTTATATACAGCTTTTGGGCGGGCTCATTAAACATACAAATGCAATTAATCAATTATAAATTAGTAGTCATAGAGACAAAAAACAATCTAAACAGTTTAAAAAACAGTTTAAAAAACAGTTTGAAATGCATTACCTAAAACTGTTCATATAAATTATGCACATAGCAATGTAATAATGAATCATAACCATCATTCAAATCAAACAACAAAATTTATCTAAAACAGCTCCAAAGAATTCTACAACATCAGATATACATTTTAGTTCAGTATTATGCTGACCTACATTTTCAAGCATAACAGCCATTGCTGTGTTCAGAATAATAAAACTAAATAAAACAACTCACTGCTCACTAGCGTGAATATATCAAAAATAGACATGAGGAACGCTGAAAATCTACGACCAAGCGTACAACATAAAAATAGAGCTTACTCTGCCTCAGTAGAACATTTCACGATCCAAAACCATGTATATATTTACAAACCATTTCTACTTTGTATATATTACACATCCAAAAGCGTTCATAGCTATACGGAGAATCACGTGCTTCTGAAGGATGACTTGAAGAAGACAAGGCTTCTTCTGGGTCCTAATGTCTAGAGTATACATAACTTTACAAGCATTAAGCCGTGTTTATAACAACTGCGGTTGCTTAAAACTTAATCATATCAATGAAAGGGGCATTGGTTCAAATACCGTAACTAAATGCCTCCCTTCTATGAACATATAAACTAAATACATAGCTAATAGAGTGAGAAAAATGAGGAAATACATACAGTATGTAAAAAATATATATACACAACCATAAAAGATATGTGCAAACAAGCATGAGAGCCTGTATATATGATGAATCCAAGCTCATCATATTAGCAACTAGACTATAAGACCTCTCTGAATGTCAAATAAAGCAAGAGCTTAAATAAATATAAATATAAATATAAAGGGTGACCTGTCTATGCTGATTAAAAGTGTATCAAGCCAACATAGGCTAGAAACCACCCTGCGATATGCCTACTAAGAGGCATTAAGATGCATGCATGAAACCTCATATCTTCATGCTGTTCTATATTGGACTTATGAAGAGGAAACATGTAGATATAAAATCAAAAGTTACAGAAAAATGATACCAGTGAATAATTCCTCTATATTAGAAATAATGTTCATGCCATAAGACAAGCTAATATTAATAAACATAGGGTATGTACTGGGTAAACCTCAAAAAAGGGGGTGTTAATGGAATGGGAGCACCCTCAGACCATGGCTAAAAAATAGACAAAGTCATACAAGAATATAAATGTTAAAGCCATCATGTCCAAACAGTATAATGGTAAGAGAACCCTACATATTTGGAGTCTATAGGTAACCTAGCCTGGAAAGCTATTGACGTAGCTAAGGCTCTAGTTGAGTGGGCTCTAGGCTTAGAAGGAAGTTCTTGACTCCTCGGTTCATAGATGAAAGTAATCACAGAGGCCAACCATCTGGAAAGGGTTACTTTGGAAACTGGAAGGCCTTTCTTCCCTTCAGCATAAGACAGGAAAAAGCGGCTCAGATTTCCTAACCTGCTTGGTTCTATCCAAGTAGTAACGGAGTTGACGATGAACATCCAAAAAATGCAACTTTTGTTCCGCTCTGTTGGAGTAATTAGGGAAGAAGACTGGGAGATCAATAGTCTGGTTTAAATTTGCCTCAGAAGATATCTTGGGTAAAAAGGATGGGTTAGTTCTGAGGGATACTCTATCTTTATGGAAAACCAGGTACGGAGGACGAACGCAAAGGGCGTGAAGCTCTGAGACTCTCCTGGCAGAAGTTATGGCCACTAGAAATAGAGTTTTCAATGAGAGTAACTTCAAAGAACAGGAAGCCGCAGGTTCAAAGGGAGGAAGAAGCAAAGAGGTTAAAACCAGATTCAAATCCCACTGTGACGGGGGATCTCTGATTGGGGGCTTGAGTAAAAAGATGCCCTTAAGGAAGGCTTTACAAAGTTTATGGGACATAACAGTGGAGCCTGACAGGCCAACATGAAAATTTGAAATGGCCGCTAACTGAACTCTGATAGTGGACGAAGAAGAACCTGATTGAAAAAGTTCAGCCAAGAAATCTAAGACTGACTGGATAGGTGCCGTGAAAGGATCCATGTTTCTACACTCTGCCCAGAAGGAGAAACATTTCCATTTGCTAGCATAAATCTTCCTGGTAGAAGATTTGTGGGAAGCTAGAATGATGCCATGCACCGAATGGGAAATAAAAGGAAGCCTGGCTAAGGTTGGAAGTGGAGCAACCAAGCTGTGAGGTTGAGAGAGAGAAGGGAGTAGTGCAGCTCGCCCGACTGATGGGTCAAAAGATCTGGCACTGGGTCCAGATGCCAGGGCTGCTCCAAGAGGTAACGATGTAGGAACGGAAACCAGATTTGTCGAGGCCAGTAAGGGGCAATGAGGATCATTGAGGATCTCAATGCGGTAGCTTTCTGAATCAGTTGTGTGATTAATGGAAAGGGGAGAAAAGCGTACAGGAGACCCAGAGGCCAATCGTGGACTAGAGCATCTCTGGGGGGGTGGCAAGGAAGAGGGAAGAGAGTGAAGAAGTCGTGGCACTTGCTGTTTTGAGGTGTTGCGAAAAGATAGCAGCAAGGTTGACCCCATCTTTGGAAAATCTGTTCCACTACTGACTGTTTGAGAGACCACTCGTGCGGCATGAGAATGGCTCTGCTCAGCCTGTCCGCTATAACGTTGGACTTCCCGGGGATATGTGTTGTTATCAGAAACCGCTGAGAAGAGATCGCCCACTGCCAAAGTCTGAGTGCTTCTTGACACAAGGGGTAGGACTTGGTTCCGCCCTACTTGTTGATGTACCACACTACAGACATATTGTCCGTCTGAACTGCAATAGTCCCTATGGGAAGAGAGTCCTGAAGGGCTTGCAACGCTAAAAGTACTGCTCTCATCTCCAAGACATTTATGTGCAGGTGGCACTCGAAAGGCTGCCATGTGCCCTGGACTGTCCTGCCCTGAAAATGGGGGGGGCAAAGGGTCTGGCCTGAACGACTTGCAGGGAGACCATCCACCAAGACAGGTGTTTCTTGCATGACTGTGTGATTAAAATGCTGTGAGACATTGGAAGCTGTTGAAAGGACCACTGGGAAAAGAGCATCCATTGAAGGATCCGCATGTGAAAGCGAGCTAGGGAAAGTAACGTAATGGCAGCTGCCATGAGAACTAAAGTCTTCAGTACAAACCTGGCCTGGATTCTGTTGCTCTGAAGAAGGATGTGAACATGTGTGCGAATATCCAAAACTCTCTGTGCGGTTAGTTTTACGGTTAGTTCGGCTGTGTCCAATATGGCGCCTATGAAAGTAATAGACTGACAAGGCGACAATGCAGACTTTTCGAAATTTATGGAGATACCTAGCTCTTTGCAAGTCTAAATGGTGTAATCTCTGGAATGAAGAAGTTGACGCCTGGTGGTGGCAGTAAGGAGCCAGTCATCCAGATATAGAAACACCTGAAATCCTTGACATCTCAGATGAGCCGTGACCACTGCCATGCATTTGGTGAACACTCAGGGAGCTGTAGTGAGACCAAAGAGCAGGGCTCTGAACTGGTAGTGACTGGCCCCCAGCCGGAAGTGGAGAAACCTCCTGGAGCGCCTGTGCATCTTGATGTGGTAGTACGCATCCTGAAGGTCTACAGAGCACATCCAAATTGTCCTGGCCCAAAAAGGGTAGAATGGACTGTAGCGTGACCATCCAGAACTTCGTTCTTTGGACAGACCTGTTTAGCCTGCTGAGATCCAAAATTAGTCTCCAGTCCCCTGTCTTTTTTGGTACCAAAAAGAACTTGAAGTAGATTCCGGATCCTTGCTGGTCTGCTGGGACTGGTTGGATGGCTCTTTTTCTTAGCAGTTTTGAGATTTCTAATACTGCTTGTTCCCTTAGACTGGGTGGAACATCTGGAAGGGGCCTTTTTGGCTGTGTTGGGGTGTGAGCAAAGGGAATTTTGTAACCCTCGGATATGATTGACCGTAACCCATTTGTCTTGAGTGAGGGAAAGCCAGGCTTCTGGGTACAGTGATAATCTTCCCCCGACTGCCTCCGAAGGCGGACAGTCGGGCAGCATCTCAGGGATGCTGGAAGGGCTGGCCAGAGACAGCTTCTCTGCTACCCTGATTCTGCGGACCCCCTCTGCCCCTAGGGCGACATCTGTTATTGTCCCCCCCTGCCTCTTGAGGGGAACTCACCTCATGCGTCAGATGCGACTCCCTGTGGTTTGCGAAACCACATTTTCCACCCTTCTGATGCTTAGGGTATGGTCTAGACGGGGTGGAAAAATGGTCTCCCATGGCAGAGAGAGTCTTGCCATCCTGTTCGCATCTGGTCAAAGTATCCTTTACTTGAGGTCCGAACAACGCCGAACAATCAAAGGGGGAGTTCGTGAAGGACGCCTTGGAGGGGTCAGCAAAGTTACAAAGCCGCATCCAGGTGTGACGCCTTAAGGCCACGCCTGTCCCTGCAGCCCTACTCACCCCATCGGCCGCATAAGAAATAAGCCGCATGGAGGAGTTAACAATCGAGTTCGGGGTTGCCAGCTGGGAGTTGATTTTGTCTTGAGACCCTGCAGCTGTTGGATCCTGTAAAGTATCACCCATTTCTTTGAGCATGTCTCTTTGAAGGCGGGTGAAATGACATAAGTAATTCAGCGACCGCATGGTAAAGGTCACTGAAGAAATCGTACCTATCCATAGTCCTAGATTCCTTATTAGGAGGATGGATCAGTACTGAAGGATCAGCCAGTTCCTTCTTAGTGGCTGCCGCCACCACCATGGCATCAACAGGGACACCTTTGGTTAAAAACTGTTTATCAGAAGGGGCTGTGATAAATTTTGAAGGCCTCCGTGGGGTAGGTTCCATCGAGTCAGGGGCCGTCCATGCCTTCCGCACCACCACATCCATAAGGGGGTCAAAGGGCGGAGACACCCAGGAGGTGGAAGGACAAGAACCAAAAGCCTCTAGTTAAACGGACTCATCCTCGGAAAAATTGAGGGTAGACCAGTTTCCCCTCTGTTTGAGGATTTCAAGGATGTCAGAAAAGGAGACATCCTCAGAGGGGGACCGTGGGGACCCTTTCGACTCATCCAAGTTGGTGTCAGATGTGACGGACTCAGGAGAGTCCACATGCTTCCTTTTGCATTTCCTTTTCCGAGGGGGCTCCCCTGACGGATCAGGGGAGGCCTCGGAAGAGGAGGATGCTCCCAATGGGTGCACCTGAGGCGTTGGATCTCTGCGGTCAGGGTCGAGATAATGGGTAGAGACCGTGGCAGGCATAACAGTGGGAGGAGCTGAGGAAGCTGACCGAGGAGCAGGCACAGGGGCCAGCATGCTCCTCATGACCTCGAAGGCACCCCCTATCAGGCAGGGAAGAAGGCCCCCGATCCGAAGAGATAAGAACCCCTCCCAGCACTGAGAGGGATGACTCCGAGGCCGATGTCGGGGCCGAACTCACCTGCGCCGAAGCTCCGAGGGTGAGAACGGGGTCGGACAAGGGTCCGATGCCAATCGCCCCCTTGGAGCCGACGAGGGAGTCCCGACACCCAGATCCTTCCAATGATGGAACGATGGAAGAGATCGGAGCTGACGACGGAGCCAAAAGGTGTGGTATCGGCTCCGACGTATCGATGGTCGTGGCTCCCACGAACTACGGCTCCGATCTCAAAAAACTTAAGATTAAGCTAATCTCTAAACTAAAGTTAGCGAAGGCCTAGTAATCTAAGGAGTGGGGTTGGTAACAAGAAATAAACCCAAAAAGGGAGCTATCTAGGAAGGGGATACACTAGAGGGGTAAAGTGGGTCTAATAGACAAAACTAATACAACAAAAAGGAGAAAAATCCTTACCAGAAGAGATTTTTCTAATTTTAACCTGAGAGCCGGCAAAAACGCAACCTTGTAGCTGAAGCGGCAAACAAGATCTGGATAGTTAGCGCCTAGCATTGTGGGATACAGGGGAGACTCGAGCCAGTAAAAATAGCTCTCGAGCTTTAGTATAGGCCAAGTCGGAGCCGAGGATCGGCTCCGAACCCATCCAGCAAGAATGAAGGCGAGATTGACAACTTAACATCTTCACTTTTTATAAGTAACTGGAGTTAAATTTGATTGAATGCCGCAACTTGTCTGGGTCTAAATGACAGTATATCTATTAAGAGTGCTTTACATATTAGAATTGTGAAATTGTGAGTTTTGTTGAACAGATTCTTTTTTCATTTGTTTTATGCATTTAAAGTATTAATGTATTTACTCTGTATTATTTACATGGTTTATTTTGGTGAGTTTTATGCATTCAATATTTATGTTTAGACTTATTACTGGTTACTTTATCACATGATTTACTACACAACAGCATTTAAATTAAGGTTGATGAACATGTTTCTTTTTTTCTGAGGAAGTGCTATGTTTGTTTCTGGGATCAAATATTTGTTATCCCTGCATTAGAAGACATGGCTCCCAAGTTAGTGAATGCTAAAATGTTTTCTGTTCTACATGCTTTTAGTGGATTTTTCCAAGTACCCCAAAATAAAGAAAGCCACAAGTTGGCAACCTTTATTACTTCTACAGGAAGGTTCTTTTTCAAAAGGCTGCCATCTGGTATAAAATCAGTACCTGAAATCATTCACTAGAAAACAACACTTACTCAATGGGCTTGATGGCAGTGATGTTTTTATAGACAATATTTTAGGATTTGGTCCAGATAAAAATGATGCATGACTCACAGTTAAAGGCAGTACTTCAATATATCCGAACATCTACATTAAAGTTAAACCAAGAAAAATGTTGTTTTGGTAAGTCTGAGCTTTAGGACTTTGCTCAAAATATCAGAGCTAGTGGAATCAGCCCAGATACTAGCTAGGTCAGAGCAAAAGCTGAGTTGCAGAGCCTACCTTATGTGACTAAGTTAAGACAAGCCGTAGACATAATTAGCTTCTTGGCAAGTTCTTGTCAGATCTTTCAATTGTTCTACATTCCTTAACTAAGATATTACACAAATATGTACCCTGGTTGTGGGGCATGTTCAAGGCCAATCATTAAGCAAACAAAAGAAATGCTAACAATAGGTCTAGTACTACCATGCAGTGTTGTCAGGAAGCTAACATTAGTAAGTGCAGTTGCCAGTTGCTATGGCCTAGGTGCATCATTACTGCAGATGGATGGAAAAGTGTAACATCCTGTTCCCTATTGCTCCAGAATGCTTACGAATACTGAACAGAAGTATTTACAAACTGAAAAAGTGGACCAAGCTATTATGTAGCCATGTGGAGATTCTCCAGATGCTTAACAGGGCTTGAGCATTTCCAAATGTAGAGTGATCATAAACTACTAGTTCCATTCATCAATTCCTACTATAATGACAAAATGCTACGCAGATGCCACTGACTGCTTTTGAGACTATGAAAGTTCAATGCCAGTGCAATACACGTGCCTGGAAAGCAATTAGTTGTTGCAGATATGCCATACAAAAATCCTATACATGACCAACGGGCATCTGACACAGATGATGATGATGATGCAGCCACTTGCTTTAATTTCACCAAGTCTTTTGGCTTTCTAAGTCAGGGTATAATTAAAGTTCATGAAATTAGTATTGTTTCATTCTTTTATGTTAGTCAAAAGTGTTCTTTGCAGCACCTGCAATGTGGCCAGAACTGATTCTTTCCGTAATTCATACAGAGACATATGTATAGGTGGCATATCTAAATATGACTGTAGACTTTTTATTAGCCCCATTGCTCCTACTACTATTGAAACTGTCTAGGTATCTTTCTTCCATATTGCTCTTTTCTTCCTACAAATCCTGACAGCTTATGACTTTGTGTTTCTTTGTATGCAAGACACTGTAATCACTAGGTGTACAATTTCAATGATCAGTGCTACTTTTGTCTTTTTTTCATGGACTATTTTTCTTGCGTGAAGCATTTTTCTTGTTTTCCTGTCCAACTGATCCAATGCATTTTGGGGCCGGTCAATCACACCAAAACTAAGTTAGAACAGGAGCAGCAAACTGGTTTATAGCTTAGAATTTACTCCTAGATGTCAAGGCTGTCTTCGATATTAGTTTTAGTCTTCTGAAGTATTCCTTACGGAGTTGAATTCACATT
Organism: Protopterus annectens; assembly: GCF_019279795.1. Classification (NCBI taxonomy): domain Eukaryota; kingdom Metazoa; phylum Chordata; order Ceratodontiformes; family Protopteridae; genus Protopterus; species Protopterus annectens. The sequence goes on along the minus strand of NC_056743.1, from coordinate 426,207,381 downwards.
TGTTCATGTTTTATTGCCAAACCGTCATCATTTTCTAAATGTTTATACAGTCCCTCCTGCTCAGGTTCCTTTATATCACATTCCTATCCCAGAATGACATTTTCTCGGAACTGCAATTTTCCTGCTTTAAAAGTTGCTAGACCTATATGTGCAGAATGCAATGTCTACTAGATCTGTAACTACAAAAAGACTAGAAAAGCTAAAGCAATCAACACGAAATGACTGAGAAGCTGTTTTACTTAATATGTTCTAAAGGGATGCTAAAATCACTGGACACAAATCAAACATCTTATGTATAACTACTATATAGTCTGAACTTGAGTACAAGATCATGATGGCTTGTTGTTATATCAAGACGGAACTGCAGTATCCTCGTCAAAGTATGCTGAATCTAAATGTGACATACTCAAAGGTCCTCAAGGCCTCACCAAATGATGATTGCCAAACTGTCAGTGTGGTGGACAAACATCAACAAGACATTGGTAATTTACTGTCCAAGTGCCACTTCTGTAACTTGGAAAACTACTCGGGTACCAACTCCTTTTCCGAACGGTTCTTGGAATTCATAAATTCCAATGCTCTGGATCAACTAATCCATTGTCCCACCATGGTCATTACCAACATGGTAGATAGATGCTCCACACCAGTGGTCATCCCCTCATTGGTCAGGTCTTACCATAAGCAAATGACCCTTGACATCCACATCCCACCCCCCAGTAAGGAAACCTCCTTAAAAAAACTTCTCCAAAACCAACTTCATGCTACTGAAGTCAGAAGTGACAAACTTCACGACACCCATGCTGATGGGATCTGAAAGTTCGACTGCAGAATCCTACACTAAGGCACTGTATGAGCACATCCACTCATGCAGGAATCGTGCCATCCTAAATAGAACCAAGATGCTCTTCTCCAAAAAAAGGAAGCCAATCTGGTGGTCCCTTGCTAAAAACAAACTTTACAACAGAAGGAAGGAACTGTGGCAGAAAAGAGGAAAAACCCAGGATGCAAAAAACTCTCTCACCAGCCTCAGTAAGAAGCTGAAATCCCTCATAAAATCCTCAAAAGCTAGTTCCGAAAATAAAATTGCCAAAGATTCCAAAGACAACCACAAGGCATTCTATAGTTATGTCAAGAATCTAAATGGCAATGCTCAGACCTGCTCTGAGCTACAACAGAATGGCATTAAATATACTGATCCCAAGGATATTGCCAATATCCTGGCAGATCGATTTAGTGCCAACTTCACCCCCCTCTCACCCCCTAAAGGGCCCATCTCAATATCAAAAGATTGCCAAATTCCGGTAATCACGGCCACACAGGTAGAAACCGCACTCTCCAAAGCTAAGAATACAGCATCCATGGGACCAGATGACATCCCAGGCTGTGTACTACATGAACTACAAAATGAACTGGCACCTCACCTAAGTGTCATGTTTAATCATAGCCTCACCTCAGGTTTTGTGCCCACTGAGTGGCGCACAGCTACAGTTATCCCACTCCACAAGGGGGGATTCGCCTTGGATCCCGGGAACTACCATCCCATCAGTCTGACAAGCCTGATCTGCAAGGGCATGGAATTTATAAACAAAGACATTGGCAACCTTCAAACACTGGACTCCACCCAGTTTGGGTTTGTGAAGGGCCGATCTTGTCTCCTGAATCTGACTGACTTCTTCGAATCAGTCTCCAGAGCTGTGGACGAGGGTAAGGCAGTCCACACAGCCTATCTGGACCTCGCTAAGGCCTTCAACACCATCTCCCACTCTGGAATCATAGATAAACTTACTAAGCTGGGCATAAATCCCTACGTCACTCAATGTGTTGCCAACTGGCTTACTGACAGAACCCAGACTGCAAAGGTATCTGACTCCAAATCCAGCTCCAGACAAGTGACAAGTGGAGTACCTCAGGGTTCAGTCTTGGGACCACTCTTGTTTGGCATCTACTTCTCTGAAGTACAGGCCAATGCTAAGGGACTTTGGCTAACAAAGTTTGCAGATGAGTGCAAACTGGGAGCCATTATTGAATCCCCAAATGATATGAATATTCTACAAAAGGACCTAACAGAAACAGATGCTTGGTGCCAGAGCCATGGGCTAAAGCTTAATGCCAAGAAATATATAGTTATCCCCTTTAGAATTACCACATAGGTGGCAGTACACTAAACATCGAAAGTGTGATGAGAGACTTAGGGACACAGGTGGACAGTGGTCTCACTTTCGATAACCACATCACCACAACAGTCAGGAAATCCTTCTATGTGGCACACCTCATCACTAAGGGTTTTTCATCCAGAAAAAAGGAGGTCATTGTCCCACTGTACCCATTCCTCATTAGACCCATTACAGAGTACAATGCCCGTTTGGTATGTACCTCACAAGACATCTGCAACAGCTGGAAAGGCCACAGAAATACCTCACTAAAAGAATCACAGGCCTAAAGCAGATGCCATATGCTGACCATCTAAAAAAACTCCAGCTATACTCTGTGGCATCTCATCTACTCAAAGGCGATCTCTGCTTAACATACAGGGCCATGTCAAACCCTGAGCTGCTGGACATACTCCACTTAAAGAAATCCCAATCCCTCAGAGCCACATGCTCCAGGGATCTAAACCTTGTCATCACAATGAACAAAACATGCTGGAGGGATAGGTTCCTGACCCAGAGACTCCCCATACTCTGGAATAGACTGCCCATACATGTCAAGCAGAGTGCCTCATGGGCCCTCTTCAAAAGGAACCTTGATGATTGGATGGGAGATAGGAAATTCACCCCGGGGATCATGTCAGTCGCCTTGCTAGACAGGGGTCCAGAGAAGTAAATATTCTGGGAAGAAATATCCAGGGAATTGTTATGGCTAGGCTTGTATAGGCCCTAGGGCCGATAGCCTAGTACCAACCTATGAACCTATAAACCATCACAAAATAGAGAAACACTTAATGCCTACACCCTTAGCCAAGGTTCTCCACAAAAGGCAACTGTTGATTTGTATAAGTCTGAAGGCAGAAACTACCTCATTGTCCTGGATTATTACTCTTGTGATACAGAACTAATTAATGTACCTAGTATAACTAGCCAATAAATCATTCCCAGGTTTAAAACTATGTTCCTGAGAGAGAGAGAGAGAGAGAGAGAGAGAGAGAGAGACCATGAACTGAACTTGTAACTGGCAAAACTGCTTTATGTCAAGCGAATATTAGCAGCTTGTTGACAACTATGGTTTTAGTTGCCATGGGTATTAGCTGTGCACCCTTTTTTGCGAACCTCGTTATGTATTCCTGGGAGAAACTCTATATATTCCACAGTAAATTCGTAGGTAAATGGTGGACCTACCTCCGGTTTTTGGATGACATTTTTATTTTATGGAGGAGGGAAGAAGCGGTAAATGAATTTTTGACTTATATCAATACCGTTACTGATTATTTTAAATGTACTGGTACCTACGATAATAAATCTATACCCGTGGTGGTGGTGCTGCGGTAGTGTTGTCGCCTTACAGTAAGACGCTGTCCAGTTCGATTCTCAGCTAGAGCATCTATTGCGTGGAGACATGTGTGAATGGGCGTACCTTCGTTGAAGGTTGTGCATCAGGGATGGTAACTCGGCATGTAAAAATCAACTACCAATCATTCACGGACCGGAGCTCCGCTGTGACGACCCCTAACCGGGAAAAGCCGAAAGACACAACAACAACAACAACAACCTATGATAATAAATTTATAAACTATCTGGATGTAACTATTTCTGTTGATTCTATTAGGGAATGTTTTATGTCAAGAATATATAGTAAACCTACATTCTCGAATGATTACTTGGAATATAATAGTTGTCACCCAGGATACACCAAGAAAAATATTGTAAAGGGCCAAATGGTTAGGATAGCAAGAATGTGCTGCTCTGAAGAGACTTGTAAGAATGAGATAGCTTATCTAGTCAATCTTTTTATGGAAAGAGGCTACCCAACTTCTCTGCTACACTCTATTAGTGAAGAAGTTTTAAATGAATGGGGTAAGAAATATGCACCCCTATTGGGGAAATCCACTGAAAGTTCAAAAAACGAAGTTGAACAAATTGGGGACAGAAACAAGCAAAATTATATACAATCTATGGTACTGACTTATGGTTCCCAGGTGAAGGATATCCAACAAATAGTTAGGAGAAACTGGGTGATGTTCAAGGGTGAAGAAGGTTTAATGGATGTTGTGGGAAAAAACTTGTTTTGTGTTCAAAACTAGTAGCAATCTCAAATATTTACTTGAACATCCCATAAAGACAAATAATACATATAGAGGAACTAGGAGATGTGGTTCTTGAGCTTACTGTTCATATATTTTAGATGTTGATTGGGTGGAAATTGGGTCACCTAAGAGGAAAGTATATTTAAAGAGAGGCTCATGTGGTTCTAAACAGCTAGTCTATCTTTCTGTCTGTCAGAACTGTCAGCAGTTTTACGTTGGAAAAACTGAGAGGGCTCTGCGCAGACGGATATATGAACATCTTTATGCTATTAGACATGAGGATGACAACAATGCTCTTTATAAACATTTCAGGGACAATAACTCCTGTAAAACCTTCCACTTTGGTATTTTGGAGAACCTTGGTAATGACCATAGGGGTGGTGATTGGAAAAACAGGTTGGAAAGGGAAGAGTTAAAGTGGCAAATAAGACTGAACTCCACCCATTTCCCAGGTATAAACAAAACACGCAATATTAGGCCTGTTTTAAAATACCACTCATTCAAGTTGTAAAACATGTTTTGTTATATAATGTTTTTCATATAATGTATTTTTTGTAAAAAGTTTTTTTTAATTAATGGTTCGGTAAAGTTTCTATTACCTTTTGGGAGGGTGGCCTAAAGGTGTTTGCCTTACAAACACAAGGTGCAGGGTTTGACTCTCACAAGGGATAATTGGCTAGGCTTAAAATGGCCCACAAGGGCAGTTAGCCTAGTACTAATCTATGAACCTACTAATCTATGAACCTATGAACCTTTAAATAACAATAAATAAATTAGGTAGTATTTTAAATAGTAAAGTATAGATTTTTAAGAGGGTATATTTAATGGATGAACTGTGAATAGTAGAATGTTTCTTTAAATAATGAGATGGAGGTATTTTCATTGATTGGCAATTATTCAATTGTTGAAAGGAATAAAAGCACTAATGGTTTTGTTATTTAAATGTTTCTGATGAAGTCTTGCTATTTTAGACGAAAGTGCGCTCAAATAAACTTGTTTTAAGCTACTTATTAGTGCTTACTTATAGCTAATTTAGCTATACTACATTGCTACACTCGAGCGTTCCTTTTGAACTGTATTCTTCTGTTTGAGTCAACTATGGTTTTACTTATATAATGTCAACTCCTCGCTATACTCAATTAAATTGTGAGGCTGAGAAAGCAGTACACACAACTAAAAAGATCCTAAGACAACCAGATCCTCATATACACTTCTTATGACATAATAAGCTACTCCCCATTGATAAACTTTATGATGCTGGAAACAAAGTCTGATTAAGGCATAGAGGCTTGCAGGCTGCTATACTTTACAGCACTGTACTTTATTAACTTAACCCCAGTTACTAATAAACACCTTATTTCTATAACAGATGACATGTACTATACTGTTACAGCTTTAATGTACCATGTTTGCTTTTCAATACACATATAAATGATAATTGTCCAATTACCTCAGAACTATGTGTTCCTACAAAAACTAACACAATTTAGTCTTACAGTCCTTTTATAGTACTTTGCTGTACCATTTGGATCCTGTCTATGAAAGCAATCTTTTGAACTCTGCTTCGATGTCAAGCAGTCTGTTGATAAGCTGATTCTTGTTCTGTTTCAAGGTAAATTATGAGGCAGCCTTCAAGACTTAGGGAGTTGTCCTCATCTCCAGTCATCCTTGCAGCTGTACTAGTTAATTTAGGAGTCATTCTTATCAGAGAACATTTTGTATCACACATAGTAGGATGTCAAAACATATGTAATAACTGTTCTACTATATTCTTTTTATTTTTCTACTTATTTTCAGCTAAGAAAAGTTTAACCCTTTAATATGTGCATACTAACAAACAGAAGTGTACGTGCACTATTATAAGTATTTAAATATATATATTTTACTATATATTCTAACAAACTGAAGTGTACATGCACCATTCTAAGTGTTTAAATGTATACATTCTAACACCCATAGTGATAAAGGAGAAAGCCCTTCAAGGTTAAGCAAGAGAAACAAATTAGAACTGACATGCCAATGTTAAAATCAAAATATGAGCCAAAGATTATTCCATATAATGCTGTTAAATAAAATGATCAAACAGCCTTAAGCTTTGTATAAAGCGCCTATGACAGCTGTTACTCTGTACATCCATTACCCATGCGCTTGAAGTTAGAGAGAACGAAAATAGTGCTGAAGTGCAGAAAATAAGTGACGACTGTCTTATAAGCTGTAAATTGATGATGGTACCATCATTAGATGTATGCATGCATGCATGTGTGTATGCATGTATCCTTTCTTGACCAGGTTAGTCCCACTACGCTAGTGACTTCTTTTCATGGAGATCCATGGTGGTATTTGTACTACTGGGGAAATTTGGCCAGAGCATTAGAGAACTTCCCCTACTCTTGGTAGTTGGGGGAAGGTGTGTGTTACAAATCTTGACTGCCTGTTTCCTGTTCAGGAGAAACAGGGAGAAAACATGACTGATTCAGCTTTTACTGAAAATGGAGTGAAAGCTGCTGAAATGTAGTTGAAATGGCAGAATCACTACCACAGTTTTTTTTTCTGATGATGTAGGTGCAGAAAAAACTGTGACATTGGAGGAAAAGGAGATTGTAGCTGTAAAAGACATGGATTCAGAGGAAAACTTTCAGAGGAGATTGATTGAAGGAGACGCAGTTACCTCTGAAAAATGCATAATTACAACCCTCCAATGGGGGGGGGGGGGGTTGCGGGATAATTATTTGGAAGAAATGGTAAACCAAAGTGAGCCAAAAAGTGGAGCGGCAATTTCATGGAGTGACGTCGTGAAAGAAATAGAAGAAGAAAAAGGAGAAGAAGAGACTACGCTAGAAAAAGTTCCAGAGACAAAAAGTTATGCATAAACTGTTGGAGAAGGAGCAAAGAAGAAAGAGGAAATAAAAGAAACCAAAAAAGAAGCACACAGTACGTGTGAGCAATAAAAAAGAAAGTTTGGACAGATATCAGGTTTGGGACTCTGTCATAGCACCTCTGGGTGTCAAAGCAGAGGTAAGAGCATTTATTTTAATTAATAAAGAGACTTTTGGTGACTTGATATTTGAGGATGGGCAGGCCACAGAAAAATGTTGGGGTACATACGAACAAAAGAAAAATACTTATCAATAGTCAGAATATGTGGTGCAAGCTTTTTACAGACAAAAAAAGAATAATGATCCAGTTTAGAACTGAAGTTGATGCAAAAGTACTGAAAGAACATTTGTTAACTATATGTAAAGAAGTAATGGACACCACAAAAATATATGAGGAAAGGGGGTTATGGACTCGGGGATGGAAATGTGGAGTAATACTGAAAATGGAAAATGATAATGTTATACATGTACCTAGTATTATTAACGTTCATGGTAATATGGGTTTTGTGAAATCCAGGGGTCAACCAAAGACTTATTTTTGTAGAAAAAATGATCATTTAATCAATGAATGTGATAAAAAGAGGTTATGTGGTAAAACAAGGCATAATGCAAACAATGTGATTTAAAGTGCAAAAAATGTGGCAATACTGGTCATTCATGGCTAGAATGTGAAATGAATGTGTGAGAAAATGAAGTTATACAGGAGAAAGAGCTAGAAAATATGTTATACAAGAACATGTACAAAAATGTGACTGATAAAGAGCTTATACATTATGTTAAAGAAAGTAACAAGGAAAAAGAAACAGATGAGACAAGTGAGGAAGAAGCTGACTGGCACACAGTAAGAAATAAAAATAATTTGATAGGGAAAGGAGTTAAATAAAGGAAAAGAAAGTTCAAAAATATAATGCATAGAGAAAATAAGAAAGGAAATGGGTAAACATTTTACTATAGTAACTGTTCTTAAAAGCTGAAAATATTAGCTTTAAATGGTGAACAGTATGAAAAAATCTTAAGAGGAGAATAAGTATATTACAATGGTGAGCTACAATAGATGCATATACTATTGTTTTAGAATATATCAGAATGTTAACAGAGGAAGAAAGAACACAAACTGAAAACCTTTGGAATGGTGCGGTAGATTAGAACATGGGGAAAGAAATGTGCTCATGCATGTATATTATGTCAAGAAAGCATTAAAATATTAGATATAATCATGGTGGAACTAGGACGAATTACAGTAATAGACTTGAGATGGAAAAAATATGTGTACAGAATTACAGCTTTACATGCATATGTAACAAAAAAAAAGAGATAAAGGATGTTTAAAATATTCTTGAATATGTTTGTGTAAATATGGACATTACGGTGGTGGGTGATTTTAATTGTAATTTAAGAAAAATAAGAGTAATTGTGATGTTAAAATGGTTAAAGAAATTATGAGAAGTGGAAAGATAAGTGTATGGCAGAATTACCACTGGACATACAAAAGGAATGAAATTAGGACAGAAACTGATTATATTTTTAATATCTGACAGTTTAAAAGTTATAAAAAAGGAATTAAGTATGCTGGATTTCAGAGCATGTGGCTATATGGGTTAAAGTACAGGAAAATGAAGACTATATAAAAACAGGAAAAGGAATAAAGAGAATTAATGAAAAGGAATTAGATTTAGAAGAGAAAGAAGAACTTATGGAAAAATCATATGACTGTGAGAGAGTTTTATGAGAATTGGACTCTGGTGGCTTAACTTTACAGAGAAATATAAAAAGGGGTTTTAGGATATATAAGGAAGAAAAGACAAAGAGAGATATACAATATTAAGTCAAGAAACATTTAGAGACGTAGTAGACAAGAAAAACTACTTTTATGCAAAAGAAAGAGAAATATATAAAATCAAATTAAAATTAACAACTTGTTATATAAACAAAAGTATTGTTTACAAGGAAAGAAAGAAAGAAGATGTAGCACCATATTTGAATAAAATGATAAAAGAAGGAAAATAATAAGAGAATTAAAAAAATAAAGAAGGTAAGCAAATAAGACAGCAAGAAGGAATATGTGAAATAAATAATATATATTAAAATTATTTGTTAAAAAAGAAGAAAACAGAACAAATTTATAAAGGTGAAAAATTACATAATGAAGATAATGAGTATTTAAAACAAAAAATAACTATGAAAGAATTGAATGAAATTCTAAAAGATATTAACACAAATTCTGCCACAGGACTGGATGGAATTGAATATGGTATGTACAAAAAAATTAAGCTATGAATGAATGGTTAGAAACTGGAATTAAAGAGAAAGAGATATGTACAGGGGTTATCAAAAAAGAGTTATGTACTCACCATTACTTGGCATCTTTGCTAGCTATTCATCACGGATGGGTCACGGATCCGACTGTCGGATCCAAGCCGGCAAACTGAGCGACGGCTCCTGAGCTTAAGCTCCTCCCTTCTAATCACTCCTGCTACCCATGATCCTCAGATTGAGTTTGCTATGGAATTGTCCCATACATGGTCCTAGAATACTTAGAAATAAAGACCACCAGCCCATACAACACCCCCCAAGCTTCACTTAGCCATCAGAAGGAGGGGAACGGAGGGTGGGAACGTGATGAATAATGACACCAGATAGCACAGATGCCAAGTTATGGTGAGTACATAACACTTTATCTGATGCTATCGTTGTCATTATTGATCACGGATGGGTCAGAGTCCCCATCTACCCAAAATCCTGGGAGGTCTCAAGGAAGGACATGCCAGAGCACAGCAGAACCAAAGGATGCCCTACCCCTAGACACCAGATCCAACTTGTAATGCATCACAAACATATGAGGACTTGAAGTGGACGCAGCACAAATTTCATCCAATGACGTCCTAGCCCAGAACACAGAAGAAGTAGCCACAGACCTAGTAGAGTGGGCTTTAAGAGGTCTGGGAAGATCTTTGTTTTTAAGCTGATAGATATGCTCTATGCAAGATACAATCCAACTAGAGAGGGAGACTTTTGGTATGGGCTTCCTTATCCTGGCCTGAGAAAATGCTACAAACAGTTGGTCAGACTTTCGAAAATTTTCAATCCTGTTTAGATAGAAACGCAGCTGTCTAGCACATCTAGGCAATGCAGCTGATACTCACCTTTTTTTAGAATAATTGGGGAAAAAGACTTGAAGCTGTATACATTCAGGTTATTTTCCGATGTGACCTTGGGGACAAAAGAAGGATTGATTCTAACGGAAACCCTGTCCTTATGGAAAACCATAAAAGGGGGCTTTATACAAAGGACTTGTAATTCAGAGACCCTCTTGGCGGAAGTAATAGCAACTAAAAGGGCTGTCTTTCATGACAAGAACTTGATATCACAAGTTGCAGCAGGTTCAAACAGGGGAAGGGTCAAAGACTGTAGTACCAAGCAAAAATCCCATGGAGGGGAAGGGTCCTTCAAAAGAAGGCAAAGTAAGAAAACCCTTTTAGAAATGTTTTAGATAGTCTTGAAGAAAAGACTGAACTAACGTCCAGATGGAAGTTGGATATTGCCGCCAGTTGTTGCTTTATCTTGGAAAACCTCATCCCTTGGTGAAAAAGACAAGACAAGTGGGACAAGATAGGCCAACATGGGAGCTGAAAAGGGATCTATGTCCCTCTGTCGAGCCCAAATAGAAAACGTCTTCCATTTGCTGAGTAAGACTTTCTTGGTAGAAGGTTTCTAAGAAGCTAAAATAATATCCTTCACCGGGGAAGGTAACTTGGTTTGGCTGATGATCACTGGAACAGGAGGAACCAGGCTGTCAGTTTCAAGGACTCCATTTTGGGAGGGGGAAGCCCATCTGGGTGGTAAATAATATCCGAAGCCAGATCTAATATCCAAGGAGGATATTTCAGATGAAACCAAAGAAGGAAATGAGGAAATGTTGAGCCTTCAGGTGCTGTGCTTTCTGTAGAACTTTGAGAATCAAGGGGACTGCAGCATAGGCATAAAGGAGACCCGGCAGCCAATAGTGAGTCAGAGCATCCCTGGGGGACTCCCCAGGAGGAGGGGGGATCAGAGCAAGAAAGGTGCGGCACTTGTGATTGTCCCGAGACACAAACAGGTCACTGCACAGGGATCCCCATCTGCTGAAGATCCAGTTCACCACTGACTGATTCAGGGACCACTCATGAGGACCTAGGATAGTCCTGCCCAGCTTGTCCGCTAGAATGTTGAATTCGCTGGGGATGTGCATTGCAAGAAGAAAGCAGCCTGAGGCTATCGCCCATTCCCAAACTTTCACGGCCTCTCTTGCACAGAGGATAAGATCATGTTCCCCCTTGTTTGTTGACATACCAGACCACTGCCATGTTGTCTGTCTGAACAGTTACCGTCCCAAGAGGGAGTAAGTCCTGGAAGGCTTGCAATGTCAGGAGAACTGCTCTCATGTCGAGGACATTGGTGTGTAACTTGGTTTCTAATGGGGGTCCACGTACCTTGGACCATCCTTCCCTGGAAATGCCCCCCCACCCCAACATGGAGGCATCCATGGTCACTGTGGCTTGGGACAGAGGAAGGCAAAAGGGTCTTCCCAACAGGAGATCCTGGGTCTGAACCCACCAAGATAGGTGACGCTTGCATACCTTGGAAATACTGATCATGTGATACATCAGATGAAGTCAAGGAGACCATTGCACTGCCAGAGTCCATTGGAGCACCTGCATGTGGATTCTGGCCAGGGTAATCAATTGGATGGATGCAGCCATTGACCCCAGAAGAATGAGATAGGCTGGGACTCGGTCCAGTTTCAAAATGGAGCGGACTTGTTGCTGGATGGTGGCCACTCTGCCGAGCGAAAGAGCTGCTGTCTCTGACACTGTGTCGAGAACCATCCCTATGAAATCCAGTCTTTGATAGGGGGAAAGGTGTGACTTAAGAAAATTCACCATAATCCCTAGGTCTAGAAATAGGTTCAGGATGAAATCCATGGCTTGAAGAAGATGATGCTTTGTAGAAGCCATAAGCAGCCAATCGTCCAGGTTCGGAAAGACCTGAAATCCCTGCAGCCAGAGATGGGCTGCAACAATTGCCATACATTTGGTGAACACCCAGGGGACTAAGGTGAGACTGAAGGGCAGGGCCCAGAACTGAGTGATCGGCCCCCAGTCGGAAGCACAGAAATCTCCTGGAGTGTCTGTCTATTTTGATGTGATAGTACACATCCTTGAGATCTATGGAGCACATCCGGTCATCTTTGTCATAATATTGATTTGCCAGTCTTCTTCCCCAACCATTCTAACAATTTAGAGTATATGCTGCACAAAGTTGATGTTCACAGACAACTCCTACTTTATTTGGATAGAACAAAAGATTTCAGGAAATCAGACCAACTTTTTGTTTCATTTTCAGACTCCAGGAAGGGGAGACCAGTGGCTAAAACAACTCTGTCTAAATGGTTATCTGATTGTACACCTTTGCCTAGTCAGCTGCCAATATGCCTTTGCAACACAAGATTAAAGCTCACTCAACCCGACCAGTTTCTACATCATCTGCCTTTTCTAAAGAATGAACAGCGAGATTGAACAACTTCACATAAAGAAGTTATGTACTTACCATAATGTTCCACATGAGCTGTTCATCTCGCCTTCATTCTTACATCCCTCCCTCCTAACCCCTCCTGGGCTGATAGATGACCGAGATGTTGGATCCATCCTGGTTACTCAATCCTTCTATTTCCTTCTCTGGGAGTGAAAGAATGACATATGGTATTGTTATATGCAGCAAACAAGATCTGTGGTAATTCACAGATGCATCATGGGATAGGGACTTGGCCTTGAGCTATTTGAAGACCTCGAGCTTTGCAATTGGCCATATCGGAGCCGAGGGTTCGGCTCTGAACCTATCAGTAAAGAATGAACAGTGAGATTGAACTTCACATAAATGGTTTAAGTACAAATAAAGACAAAAGTAAAGTATTTGGTTTTGAAGGTATGATATGAGGTATTGAGTTCAATGAAAAACATATAGATATATTAGGAATAATATTTGGAAGGAATGAATGCAGACAACAACAATGGGATAATGTACTCAAAGAAGTAAAGGATATGACTAATTTTTGGAAATCGTATAGATTTTCATATAGAAAAAAAGCACACTTGTTGAACAAAATATTATTTATGTTGCTAACATCTATATGATGCCTATTAAGTATGAAAAGGAACTAATGATGATTATATTTTCTTTTATATGGGGCTCTAGACTGAATCCAGTCAAGAGAGGGATTCTATATATGAAAGAAGAGCAAGGAGGCTTGGGTTTAATAAACTCAATAGTACATGCGGCATCTTTAATTTTATATAAGGTATTAAAAGGAATTATGAAAGAAAATAAAAACTTGATAGAAATGATACTATATTATAAATACAAAGAACTGTGGGAAGGAAGGGAATTAAAAAAAAAAGAAGTAAAAGCATTGTGAATGAAGAAATGAATGAGTACCAAAACAAAATTGTGTTATGGAAAATAATAAAGAATATGTGAGAAAAATAGAAAGGAATGGTACTTAAGTATTACAAAAGCATTTTATTGCACTGATCCAGGGAAATAGAAATAGATAAGAAAAAAGCCAAAATGATAAGCTATAATAACTATAAAAAGATTAAAGATTGTAACGATTTTTTATGGAGATTGTCTATTAGAAAGTTTCCGGTTAAGGCAAATATGCCATACAAAAAAAAAAGCAAGATAGAATATGTAATAAATGTGGAGAGTTTGGGACAACTGAGCAAGGGTTTTTGAAATGTGAAAGTTAATAATTTGTGGAAAGAAATATGTAAATATAATATGGTGAAAAGTCTATTAAAATTTGAGCAAATAAATATGGACATGATAGAATTTGGTTATTATGGTACACAAAAACAGGAAGAAGTGAAGAAAATGGACAGAATAATATTTAAAGGAGATATTAATAATCACTTAGAGTTAAAAGAACTGGAATGGATCATCAGACTTCAAGCTGATGTAAGTCCAGGATTAAATAGTGCTGTGAATTTGAAACCCCTATTAGTTAAAAAACAGAGAGAAAGGTTATGAAACAGCAACTATTTTAGATGTAGGTAGATTAATTTGGGTATTATAAACTGTAATATCATACTAGTTATATTATGTGTTAGTACAGGCATACAGTTATAGGTATAAGCACATATAGTTAGTTTTAAATTAATAGTGATATACTACTGTATTTTCTATGTGTAGTTTTTATGAAAAATTTTTATGTGAATATTTTATTATTAAGTGACATATACTAGTTTATAGAATGTATAACTTCTTTTATGTTCTGTGGAGTTGCTCTTTTAAATATTTCAGGTTGTTAATTGAGTGGGTTGGAATTCTCCTATTTAAATGTGTTATTACTGTTGTAATTTTATACTGATGAAGGGTGTAGACCCGAAAGCTTTATCGAATAAATATTTCATGGTGTATTTTCGTTGTATGGTTTGATACTTGGTATTAGCATCACTGGTTTTCAAAACAAAAAAAAAGCAAGATAGAATATGTAATAAATGTGGAGAGTTTGGGACAACTGAGCAAGGGATTTTGAAATGTGAAAGTTAATAATTTGTGGAAAGAAATATGTAAATATAATATGGTGAAAAGTCTATTAAAATTTGAGCAAATAAATATGGACATGATAGAATTTGGTTATTATGGTACACGAAAACAGGAAGAAGTGAAGAAAATGGACAGAATAATATTTTATGTTTCATGAACTATATGGAACGAGAGACTAAACGAAATTAAATACAATGGAAAATGGACTTTGACAAAGATTTTGGAGACAATAATGTTTTGGTTGTGGATAAAAAAGTGGGGAGGGAATGCTTAAATTGAAGTTTATAATGTATGGAGATTTGTAAATAGATGTAAATAATGTAAATATATATATATATATATATATATATATATATATATATATATATATATATATATATATAATATGTAATGTATATATCAATATAAAAACCTACTCATTAAGGTAATCGCAACCACTATCACCAGTAATTACAAGTGCTCATCTTGGTGCTAGCGCAGCTGCAGCTGGAAGGACATTACACAGCATACAAACTGGTAGTGAGGGAGAAGAGTGAATGTCTGCTCAGGAGAATAGCATGCCAATGGATTTGGAGATTTTGTTCCAGGAAAACTTAATCCAGAGTCGAGAGAAGAAGCTGAGGAGTGTGCTGTTATTACCCATCAATCGGAAGGGTTACAGGATGATATAATGAATGAGGTGATAAAACCAAGTGAATCCGAGAATAGTGGCAGTAAAAGTTACGGAGGGAGATAAAGAAAGAGTGACCAGTATGTTGAAAGAAAAAAATAAACAAACCAGAGAATTTAAATAGAAGAAAATTGCTGGTGGGGCTCAAAAATAAATGTGTAGTAGTACAGAACACGTACGAGGTATGGGACAATGTTGTTTTATCTCTGGACATTAATATTCAAGAGGTTAGGGCATTTATTCTTACAAAAATAGAAACTTTTTGTGACATTACTTTTGAAACTGTGAAAGGTATGGAGAGCTTTACTAGTGAATTTGAAAAAGAAAAATTAAAATCCATGGAATTAATATGTAATAAAGACTTTGTTTAGAGAGACGAGAAAAAGATACATATACAATTTTGAACTGAGAAAAAGAAACTTTAAAAAGACATGTGAAAGACATCTGATAGAAGAGTTGGGCATTGTAAAAGCATATGATGACAGAGATTTATGGACTGGGGGATGGAACAGCAATGTCATTTTGAAAATGGAAAATGATACGATTATACATATACCAAGTGTTATAATACATGCTACAGGGAGCCAAGGTTTGGTAAAGTATTGGGGCAAATAAGAACATGTTATTTATGTGGAAAAGAGAGGCATTTTGTTAATAATTGTGAAAAAGAAGGTGTTACATTTGTGGAAAGATGCGACATGGGGCAAAAATTGTGAGTTAGAATGTTACAATTGCAAACAAAAGGACATTTAGCAATGGATTGCAAAGAAACAGAAAAAGAAAATAAAAAATAAAACTGAAGTAAAAAGGCAGGAGAATTAAAGGATAAGATAAAACAGAAAGAAGAAATAAAAGTGACAAAAGAAAGAAGTTAGTGAGAAAGAACTAGCTAGAGATATAGAAGAAAATTCAGAATAGTGCTGAAGAGGATATAAACTAGACTGTGGTTAAATTCTATAGATAAAATAGTTAAAGACAGAAAAAGGTTTATGAGTATAAATGCAAAAGATAGAAAGAAAAGGAATGGATAGAAAGAAGAAAGAAGGTAAGTGTTATAAATATAACAAGGAGAACAGGAATAATAGAATGGTGTAAAATGTGACAAGAGATATAATTATATTAGAAGATATAGGGTTTATAACAAAAGAAGAAAGATTACAGACAGAAAATGTATGGAATGGGCACATAATAGGAAATTATGAAATGAATGTTGTTCTCTAACTGCAATTTTATGCAGAGAGAACTTTTCAAAGCTAGTTAAGGCCTTCACTTTATCCCCTCCCTCCACTTTTAACCTATTAATATTCTCTGATGCTCCAAAAACTGCAACCTTCAAATTAATCAGTTACCATTTCTGTCCAATTCTTCCACTTCTGAGTATGGTATTTGCTTAGTTTTGTTATCATTATTTCCAACTCTGTAACTCTCATCTCATCCATCAGTTGAATCACCTTCTCATTTCTAGGAGCCAAATGGGATTTCCACTCTTTTTGTTGTAGTTTTCTTTACCATTATTAAAAGGACAACTAATAAGTTTTGGATATTTTGAGAGATTTGGCCCTTGCTTACCCAGTTTAACAGGTAAGTAGTCTCGTTCACCCTTAACCTGACTGGATATCTTTTGTAGCAAGATTTGGAGTTCCTTTCTAAAACCAGTCAGTTCATGACATTCCCAAACAATATACATCTAGGAACACACAGAATTGGAGTCACATCTCAAACACCTACTGTCCCTCATGGGAATCTCTTTCCTAGACTTCCTGGAGAGTAAAAATATTTGTCTAATTTCCATGCAAATATGTGACATTTTTGAGATATAGTCACATAGCTAGGAGCTAAGCATATCTTAACCCATTCATCCTTTATTTCTATTCCTAGTAAAGCCATCCATGCAACCTGCAATGAAATCTTTGTGGAATATTTGTCCATGACTAGGGCTCACTCACAATTCTTTTACTTTTTATTTTAGATTCATTTCCCTCTTGATTCTGGCAAAAGTTTCAATATTTCAAGTTTTCTAACCTGCCTCCTTTTTATCTCTGCCTTATGATTGTAATAAATTAAAAAAATATATATATATCTTTATACCTCTGAAGTTCCCCCTTTCTCAACTGAAGTCTTTCTTTTACCTCCATCCAGTTTAATACTCTGACTTCTTTTAACTGCTGCCAATAATATATTTTCTGATGTTGTTCACATTATTTCCTTAGTGCTTTCAAGTGCATTGTGGGATATCTTATAGTCCATCCTATAGAAGTTAATTTGAATTGCCAGTGAAGAAGAAGTTCCAATCCTTTCAGAACTTCGCAGACTGTTTTAACTCCACTTTATCATGTTGCCCATGTTCATTTCTGGTACCTTTTTAATCAAGATATTCAATCATATTCACATTTCTACCCTCCTGTAAAATCATTCTTTCCCACTTTGAGTCACAGGGTGGACTTCTAGTCATAGTAGCAGATTTTCTTTAGTTAGGCTACTCAAAAATACTGTTATAAACATTGCACAGCGTCTCCCTTCTTCCACTGGGAGGAAAAGCTTTTGCCACTTTACTCTGTGATTAGAGTTATTCTAGAGATATCGTCTAATCTCTCTTGTCGAAAGATTCCAATAATTTAGGCTAGGGTCATAACTATATGTTGGGCAACATACAGAATCTGGGGCACAAAAAACATTTTAACTGCATGAATTCTTTTGTCTATCTCATTAGGGAGGACTTCACATTTTCATAGCCTATACAAGATTTCCCTCTTCACCTCCTCCTAAATTTTTGGAGAAACTGGAGAGGGTTTTTGGATATCCAAACCTCCAAATATTTTCCATTTCATTATCCACAGACATGGTCAGCAGTGTAATACTTTGCAAAGAGACCTTCTCAAAACCTAGTGGACATACCTAATTTCATTACTGCCAACTGCCATGCTAGTGCACAGGCAGTGCTGATCAATGTCAACATGGGTGGTGCCTGATAATAGTTGTGCATAATATTTGAGGTGTTTCAAAATGGCAGGCTAGATATCACTGGCTGTGACTTGTACAGTACTATCACAAAAGATAAGTGATTTGAAAGCCCTAGAAGACATGTCTGAGATGTGTTTATCTGTTTTTTTAAACATTTTTAGGGGTGGAAATGGGTGTAGTCATGAAAAAGGAAAGCAAGCAAGGGTAGAAAAGAAGGTAAGCAACTAAGGAATGAACAGAATGGCAAGGAAAAGTTGGCATAAATATTTTTGTGGGACAGTGCTCATTTTTCATGCACAATGAGAAGGTAACTGGAAAAGCAGGTAAAAAAAGTAAGAGAAACGTAAAAGGGTTAGGACAGCTAGTTGGGGAAGGTTGAAAACGGACAGGGTGTGTAGTAACACAATGGTAAATTAGACATCAGATAAACAATGGGGACACACTGGTCAGTGGAGGATTTTACAACCAACAGGAGTAGGCATTGACATAAAAGGGAGAGGAACACCAGGATGGGGGATTGGATGGTGTTTCACAGCTGCAGTCCTTGTCAGCTTTGATCCAGTAGTAGATTACTGCCACCCTGGACTCTGACTCATATGCTAGAGACAGTACTGGACAGGGACATGACTCAGTGTGTCACCAGAGGAGGTTCTCCATTTAACCTCCTGTTGATTTTCTCCTCCACAATGTCTGCAGGCTGCTGATGGGTGACAAAGGTGTAATCTCCCCTGGCACTCCCAACATGCAGTGCAGGGCTATCTGAAGTGATTGGTGCAGCTAGGGCAGGAGGTGTGGAGGTGACTGACGCAGGCTGGGACCTCAAATGTTCTGGCTTCTTCAAGTGATGGTGGCGGCACTGCTGCTTAAACCTGTGGAGGGTCACTAGGTCTTGCCTGAAGGATAGGTGCAGGTCTTGATTCTGCTGCTGCATACAATAGTAAAATAAATGTACACATGCAAAATAAAATAAGACTACATGATAGAAAGGGCAGCAACAAAAAGAGTTGGGGGAGGGGGAGAAAAAATAGATTAACTTACACCTATATACGTGACCAGACAACAAACTTACCTTCCAATCTACAAAGGTTGTTTGCGTAGACAAATGAAAAGTGAACCTAAAAAACATGGCCATCAATAATGGCAGTCCAAACGGCAAAATATTACCTTTGTGAGGTACCTGGACAAACTAACACAGGCTTAATGTCCAAGCATTTAGCAACGTGAACAATGCTATAACAAAGTTGCTAAATTTGCAGCAAATACCCCTTTCAGACCCCACCATTGTACAACATTAAAAAGCCTAAATTGTTTAGAATTGCTTCATCGACTAACATATACATAGCTTCTTACCACCTATAAACTTAACCAGCACTATCTGCCTGTCCAGCACTTAAAACCATTCTACACAACTATGTTCGCAGTTGGTCACTGTGATCCAGCGAACAGAAACTCCTGTCTACAAACCTATTAAATCTGCTGGGCATTGTCTGCACTCATACAAGGTTGCGAAGTCCTAGAACCCCTTGCCTGTATCCATCAGGTCAATACCCTCCCTCCTAACTTTCAAAACCACTTTGAAAGAGTTCCTAGCTAAAATCTGGCTCTGTTCTTGCTCAACACCAGGATAAACTATATCCCTAAATGTGAGTGAGTATCTTTTCATTCCTTACACCTCCTTATTCTCCCTTCTTCACTTATTTCCTTACTTCTATCAGATTACCTTCCCTGACTTTCTTTCCTTCTAAATATACCAACCATAAGCCAGTTTTCCCCTCACTTCATATTGCAATTCCTGTTTGTATTAGACTAACTTACCTTTAATTTCTCTACAAACTATGTAAAATTTCTATAAATATTACGATTGTCATACAGCTTGTATAGATTCTTAACCACTGTTTTATATTATCACTAATTTGTTATAATTATTTAAACTGCAGATGTTTTTGTTTTATTTTTGAAGATTGTAAAATTACTGTTCTTAAAATTTTTGTAATAATTTGTAGCTTTGCTCCCTGGCCCTCCACTGAAAATGGGCTTCTACCAAGTCAAACTTTCCCAGTAATTAAATGTCAATAAATAAAAAGTAAACACAGTAATAGAATGTCTGAGACATATGTCTGAGACATATGCATATATACAATCAAAAATGCTACACAGACATACATTTCCCTCACAGGTTATGAGGTAGAGAAGCAAGCACATTGACAATGACTTCCATAAAACAGATGTTCACCCAGCAAAAAAAAAAAAAAATGTAGCACATACATATTTCTCATGCCTAATGCTGTACTTAGTATAATTACACAGACATCTCATTTATAAAGTATGAGAACACATTTGGAGGGGGAATTGAACCCATGTGCATCATCATCATAATGTGGGAACACAGCCTTAGGTGACTTGATTAGAGATGCACAGTAAGTAAATAGAATCAAATCTTGTCCCCTAACTACAGAAAGCAGGAGCCTTAATCCTTCACACCTACTGCCAGACCCTTCATTAACCTCTTCTTTTTTAGTAATAAATCACTGTCAGTCAATCTCAGTCATTAGAGTTTCATATTTTTTGTGGTTCACAAAATACATGTGGATACAAAAAATGTTGTTCTGTTAACTTTTTAAGTGTAATCTGCTCTTATATGACTTCAGTTTTACAGAGTAACTTTGATTTATGCCCTGTCCTTGAACAAATCGCTTACCTCGACAGTGCTTTGGGCCAACTGGAAATTTGGACTATGCTCCTCAGTTTATCTCCTAAACAGCAAGCCAAATAACAATCTATGAACTACAATAGTTATGGTGCACCAATGCACCAACTGGAATGTACCTGGCTAGACATCTCCAGCAGCTGGAGAGACCACAGAGGTACCTAACCAAGAGAATTACTGGTCTCAAACAGTTGCCCTATGCAGCACGACTGAAAAAGCTAAGACTGTTCTCTGTTGCATACCGCTTTCTCAGAGGTGATCTCTGTCTAATGTACAGAGCCATGTCCAACCCAGAATTGTTGAACATGCTCCATCTTAGCAAAACTAAATCTACTCGAGCTACACGCTCTAGGGATATAAACCTCAACACAACAATGAATAGAACATGCTGGAGGGATAGATTCCCTTCGCAGAGACTTCCCTTACTATGGAACAGGGTCCCGATCTACATAAGACAGAGCCCCTCACTATCACTCTTCAAGAGGAACCTTGATGAGTGGATGGGTAACAGAAAGTTCACACCGGGGATCACACCAACAGCACTACTAGATAGAGGCCAAGTGTACTAGCTGCTAGTACAAGGGTCTAGGGAACTACTAAAGGGGTGGTGAGTACCGCACAACGTGGCTGGGCTAATATATGCCTTCGAGCAGATAGCTCAGTACCACGCTATGAACCTAATCTAAATCTCTGTCATAATTTTAAAAGTAAAGAAAAAAACTGTATGTACACTGGACAGTGTTTCTGGTAATTTGGGAGAAGGAGCCAAGTAATGGAACACTGGCATGTTTAACATGGCTCTGATTCATTATTCTGCATAAGGCCCTCCATTTATCTATGATCTAGCTCTTTTGACTCTGGAAGTGTATGGTCCAACAATATGACATTATCAGCTGTTCAGGTAGGTCAGTCCTGTACTGATAGTTGACAGTAAAGATGACTAATCTTTAATAGAGAAGGCATGGGGTAGTCAAAATAAGATGTAGGTGTGATGCAAGCATGTAAGCCCCCCACAAAATAACAAACTATGTTGCATGCAGAAATACTTCTGACTTGTGTATGACTTGCGGGTTGTTAAACAAATGCTGCTGCAGCATGTCTCTTGTTTTTAATTACTTTGCCTTATTCACTGAACAAAGTTTATTAATCGGATTGTGTAATATTGTCTAAACATGTTGCATTTTACTAATATATTTTTGCAGCACCTTCTGTACAGCCTCCAGCAACTGCAAAGGGGTTATTTGTCACGTCATATAGTCTGCATTACATGGAGTCGTCATAATTAGAACTATCTGGTCTTCAGCATCCATTAGGTAATAACTGTTGTGTATTACTGTGATACTGTTTTATCTACACAATTGGACTGTAAAATATTTCTGCATTTAGTTTAAAGTGTTATTCTTGCAGTTAGTATACAGGATTATAGTTCCAACTTGATAATGAGCAGTTTACTGTAGCAAGGGTGCATTCAGGGTTTGAATCTTTCCAACTTAATTTCCCTATGTGTGATACCAAGCAAGTAACTTAAAAAGACAGTGTTTTCGAGTAATTGAGAATTTGGGATAGGCTCCTTAATGGTTTCATGGATAGCATGCCTTTTAACTATGAACCTGCTGTTGTTTGTCAGCCATTACCTATTACATAGCTGATCTAGTTCAGGAAATGTTATGGCAATATCACCAGCACATCAGTTTTAATGTAACATAGGAAATTTATTCTTCAAGAGCAGCACACACTGCATCTGTAGATGAAGCACTGAAAGCGACATTGCATGCCAACAGCAGCATCTGCATTAGTAAGAGTCTTCTTTAATGTGGAATTATTCAGCTGCTTTTTACTTCTGTAGAGATGCACATATTGACTTGGCATATGTTATCAGGTGATTTGTATTTCTTATGCTGCTATAAATGCTGTAATACTTCATCTGCACTACACAAGACTGAGCATTACGGTATGATGACGGTGATCTTTATACAATTTCAAGTATATATATTTCATTCAAAGCTACCACTAAAGTACATTTAATTTATTTCTTCATAACAATAAGGGGTTTACAGAATCAACAAATTGGCTATAACTGGTGATGAAAGCGGGGGGCTGTCAGTAGATGAAAGCACCTTATGATCTTATCATCTGGTCATTTTAAACAGTCTTTAATCTGGCTTTGCAAAACTAGTGTGCATGACTGCATGTAAACTAATTAGGAATACTTAGGCTATTGTGTGTTTGTGTGAAACAAATTTGAAATATGTGACTTTGGTCATTATTATTGTTATTAACTTGTTGATACAGGCATCTGAGAAGGATGCAGTCAATAATTTAGCTGTAATAGCTGGGTGTAGGGATTTGTGTGGATAAAAATGACTGACCCTGCTGAGCTGATAATGTTAAAAAGTCATTACTCTGTCTTTGCAAGATTAGTGTGTATTTGTGTAAGGCAAATTGGAATACTTTACTGCTGTAATTTTTAATCATAATCAGACATGTAATATGTACATAGTCAATAAAGTGGTCATTATTGTTGAGTAAGATAATTGGTGGATTATAATGACAGAAGTTTGAGTGGCCTTTTATGGCTGAAATGTTTTGAAATGGGTACTTTTGTCATAATGGATTCACAGATTTTATTTCACTGCTTACTGGAAAGTGTTAAAAACTACAAATGTAAAACACACACTTACAAATGTTACTGTATTAAACAAGAAATATAATTTAAAATTATCAGAAAAGTGACTCAAAGAGCACATGCATTTATGCATGATCCTAAAAATGTGGAAGGGGGGGCCTATGGGTTGAAAACAACCCAGTGCACAAGCTGCGTTTAATATGGCAATATTCACAGGTGATTCTTTATCTTTCACCGGCTCTGTGGGACTGTTCCTGCCTGATGTTGGTGGATCTGCAGCCTCTCATAATGATGGCGAGTGCACAGTATGTGTTGATCACTTGAAATGTGACCAGTCCATCCCCCGAACAGACCATGGACACAGCACAAATGCCTTTGAATACCTAATATAACCAAGACAAATTAATGGGGACATTATCAGTCAAGTGTGCTGGTCCCTAGAAGACACGTCAGAATCTTCTCTTAAAAGACATGGGCAGAGGGGTCCACACAGTGGGGTGGGTAATGGTGTTCTCTGGAGACATGGTTACCACCCTGTTCCTGAGGTTGGTGTGTCAGTGGCTGAAATGCAGGGTATGTGCAGAGCCATTGCAGAAGCACAGAATAATACCATCACATCCATGGCAGAGTTAGTGAGGGTGATGCAGGATGTGTGAGATGACCTACAGGAGTGTATGTCCCATTTTTGAGACTGCTTGGGTAGACTCATATACAGGAACATGCAATGCCTCTCTGGCTAAACTGCTATAGGCAAGAACTATCCACAAGGCTTGTCCATCACTACATCCACAGATTGTAGCAATCGTGGCCATAAATGACCAAAATCTGTCCCTTGCAGCACTAGCAATTTCATGACTACAATTGTTGTGGAAGTGTCTATACCCAGGAGAGGATGCTTCTGTGGTTGTGGCATGTCTCATATCAGATGTCATACATGGTCACGCAGCACACCAGCATCTAGCCAGGATCATGGTACATCCAACTCCTGGTAGAGCCAGCTTGCATGGGTGAGGTAATGCACAGGATAGTGAGACCTTTGCCATGTATGCCCTGGAGCCTTCAGTGCATTGAGATGCAGTGCTGCGACTACTGCTGAGGCTCATCCCAGCAGATCCCCAGTTATATCTCCACAGTCCACAGTACATCACACACACACACACACACACACACACACACACACACACACACACACACACACACACACACTTTTCCACTAACCCTGTCTCTTAACACAGATATTTACATTAAATCAATCCTTCCCCCACAACACTGACAAAGGCACACAACAGCACATTTTACTTTCACAATCTTCAGTACTCACGTTTCCCTGTAAAAGACATCCCCTTCTGTGCTGCCTTCCCCACTTGTGTAAAATGATGATCACTGTGCATAAGACACAGGGCAGGACACAGTTTGGCAGCCAGCCAGCCTATGCATGCATAAGCACAATGGGGTGCTGGTTTTGGATTCATCACTTTTAATGTAGTGTATATGCTTTAGTCTCCTCTACTATGTCCTGAAGTTATGTGAAAGCCACTGCCTCTTTGCTAGTACCACACTATACTGCACCCACCTCAGCCTAGCATGAGCATCCCATGCTGCTGTCTCGTCCAATGAATTCCCATTTGATCTAGCCTCCACTGCCCAGTGTGCTGGGTTTGCTATTCCTGCAAGATTCCACCCTGCTGGAACTACTTTCTGTGTATGATATTGTATAGCATTACACAAACTGACACCACTTTTGCACACATGACAGTGAATCCAGACAGTGCCTTCAGCAGCCTGAACACTCACTCACTCACTCACTCACTCACTCACTCACTCACTCACTCACTCACTCACTCACTCAGTAATGTGACTTGCTTTTAAGTGGACACAGTTGTTCCTCTGGTCTGTTTGATTTGCGGATTTTTTGTAGGTGCCACAAGTCAGGGTTCCAGGGCCCATCCAGCATCATGTCACACACTGTTGGGCTCAGCAGCAATAAGAGCCTCTTGCAGATAAACATTTACTTTTGCAGCAGCAGCAACCCCTAATGTTCTTTTGCAATGTCCTTATTCTCAACACGCTCTTTTGTCCATGTTCATATCTGCTGTGGAAGTGACCCCATTTTATCACTCAGCCATCTTATCTTGCCTCATTAGAATAGACAGAGAGAGATTCATTTCAGTAACATTTCTTATTTCTATGTCACTATACAGCTATTAGCAAAATCCATAACTGACTGTGCTGCTTAACCTGATTGCCTTGTGGATCTTGTGTTTCTGAATTGCACACGCCTGCATATGGCAATTTTCTTACCACAATGAGAAAAAGTTTTCTGAATACCAGAAAATATGTTTAGTGGAAGAGCACAAGGGAGATGAGAAAACTTGAGAATGTTTTTCAGTGAATGCATTAGAATCTCTGGGTTCATAGAATTACAAGGGGATAAAGTTGGGACAGAGAACTTGGGAGGTATGATAACAGATATATCTGCTGCGGTGGTGCAGCGGTTAGCATTGTTGGCTCACAGCAAGAGGTTCTTCAGTTCGATTCTTGGCCTGAGCACCTTCTGTGAGGAGTTTGCATGTCCTCCCTGTGGTCGACTGAACTTTAACGACATGCAGGTATGTGCGTGAGTGTGTGTGTGTGTGTGTGTGTGTGTGTGTGTGTGTGTGTGTGTGTGTGTGTGTGTGTGTGTGTGTGTGTGTGTGTGTGTGTGTGTGTGTGTGTGTGTGTGTGTGTGTGTGTGTGCGCCTTCTGTGAAGGTTGGACGCCAGGCTGGCAACTCGATAACATAAAAATCCACTGCCAATCAATAGCGGACCTGTGATCCCCTGTGGCAACCCCTAACCAGGAAAAGCCGAAAGACTACTTTTGGTAGCTATGATGAGGGAGTAGCACCTAGATGAAATCTGAGCTTTAACTGTACTATACGTTTGTGACAACTTTAGATAGACAGGTGTGGAAAAATTCTCAATAACTGCAGTATTCAGATGAAGAAATATGACATAAGCATACTTAAGATGATTGAAAATGAGAAAGGAAATTAAAGGAAATACAAAAAAAGAATGAGGGCATGGCATTTATTATTACTTTTTATTTGTTTTTTTATTCCGTGTTGTGGATTTTGTGTTTTTTAATTTAAATATCTGAAAAAAATAGTATGTAATGTGAAAAGCATATGGTATCTTTTAACTTTATGAATTAAAAAGCTCTTCCTGTTTTTCTGCTGTAGCACTGGTGGATGGGATCTAGGTTTAATAGCTTACCTATTATGACAGTCTCTGCTCTGTGCTGCACTCACATACCAGTGCTTCCTGTATGATTGTTGTTCTTATCAGGGTCTATAACCTACAACTTTCAGGTTCAGTGACAGATGTGCTATTAACCAACATGTTGACATCCACTGCTGGTGTATTTAAATGTTTATACTTTCAGTCCAGGAAGTGTGGCTGTGCCTCTCAAGAAAGATGTAGAATCCTTTTTAGCTTTTGGCACATACAGTTAAAGTTTTTTTTACACGGTGAAAATTCATACTTATGTGACGTAAATAACACCATGATTCTCAAATGCTCCATACTTGGAATGTTCATAGGTTCATAGGTTGGTACTAGGCTATCAGCCCTAGGGCCTATACAAGCCTAGCCATAACAATTCCCTGGATATTTCTTCCCACAATATTTACTTCCCTGGACCCCTGTTTAGCAGGGTGACTCAGTGATCCCCGGGGTGAATTTCCTATCTCCCATCCAATCGTCAAAGTTCCTTTTGAAGAGGGCCAAGGAGGTGCTCTGCTTGACATGTATGGACAGTCTATTCCAGAGTACGGGGAGTCTCTGGGTCAGGAACCTATCCCTCCAGCATGTTTTGTTCATTGTGATGACAAGGTTTAGATCCCTGGAGCGTGTGGCTATGAGGGATTGGGATTTCTTTAAGTGGAGCATGTCCAACAGCTCAGGGTTTGACAGGGTTAATACAGTAAAAGAAAAAAGTAATACTAATAGTAATATATTTCTGAGAATCAGAACTAAACACCACACAACAGTGACAATCTTCATATTGGCTTACTTGATAAATTGGCAGTCCTTGTGTGTGTGTGTGTGGGGGGGGGGGCCTATACATAATCTAACCATCATTTGATCAATAGCCAAAAGACTGACAGTAAAATATCTAAACTAGCAAAACTGCACAATATCTAAACACAAAAT
Source organism: Protopterus annectens (assembly GCF_019279795.1). Classification (NCBI taxonomy): domain Eukaryota; kingdom Metazoa; phylum Chordata; order Ceratodontiformes; family Protopteridae; genus Protopterus; species Protopterus annectens. Next base: position 426,179,524 of record NC_056743.1, on the reverse strand, counting down.
ACTGACAAAACTGAAGTTATACTAAGGAAGATTTTATGCCCTTTCCCCACTGTTGCGCTACACTGGAGATGAATATATAAATAGCAGGGGGTGTGGAGGTGGTGCAGGAAGGCTTCTGCCAGCAAAAACATTTTATCATTGTTTTTGCGGGAGGGTGGAGGGCCATCCCCTCCTACACCCCCCACAGCCCCTGCTAATTATATATACCAACTCCAAGGTCACACAGCAGTGGAAAAGGGCATAAATCTTCCCCAGTACAGCTTCAATTTTGTCAGGATTTTGTCTTGCTGTATCAATATTTTGCAGTGTCTATATTTTGCTGTCAGTCTTCTGACTGTCAATCAAAAGATTGTTAGGTAACACATGTGTGTGTGGGTGTGTGCATATAAAGAAAGTTTTGGGTAAAGATCAAAGCTGAAATGAGTTTAGCAGTTTTCAGCTGTCACTGTACCTTGTTCTTGCAACATTCTCATCTAATACATGGCCATAGTTTTATCCTGCTAGTGCAACAAGTCCTAAAAGTCAAAGCAGTAAGACATCCAGATGTTAATGCATGTATAACCATATAATCCTAATGCACATACCTGGGTAGGCCAGTTCTCAAAGCTCTAGCTTATTGTTGCATCATCTTTGACTATATCAACGCAACAGTCTTTCTTGAATATACTTTAATACTTAACCCTCTGAGAAAAAAATAAGATGAACTAAAATAAAAACACACAAGTGATTTTTACTTACAGAAACTGAAGAAATGGTAAGTGAGCAAAGGCATTTTCTTTGATATTCCTGAATGTAGCATTTACAAAGGTTCTGTTGAAAAAAGAAAATGAGAAAAGAAATTAATACTCAGTCAAAACATTCTCAGATTTTTAAGTATTATTGCAATCTGTGTCACTGTATGCAATGTTCCTGAAGATCATAAACATGATAAAAGCCCTAAGGATTTGCAGAAGGACGGTAAAGAGTGGCAATTTAAAGCTGACATCATATAACATTCAAGAAGTTAATACATTTTTAATAAAAATGGTGGTTGCAGCATAGAATGTAACTAGTGTGAGGACAATATAGAATGAAAATATACAGTCGCTGGGTATAACAGCAGTTAACAATAGTGTGTCATGTAACTGAAAGTTATTTCAACTAAAATAATTTGTCTGCAGACAATAAATCAAATGAAGACAGCACCACAAAATAAATGGTCCAGTAAAACCCCTGCCTGAAAATCAAATAAAACCCAAGAATATTGACAGGAGACTGTGCTGTCATGCTCCTAATCTTAGGACTCTTTGTCTTCTTTCTCTCCAACTTTAAATACCGTCTTTTGAGGTCTCAGTTCCATCCACAGATATCCATTCCTGTAAGCAAGCAATTGTCCGCTTCAGCATGTACTCTGGAACAGGACATTTGGTAGATTCTTGCCCAAGTCCATCTTGCTGTTAAGTCTGGCCTTTAATAATGGCATTTGCTCCAATCAAGGAGTTTATGGTTGAGACTCATATTATACCTGTGCTCACCGCCACGTCTACCTATACATGCTCATTCATGCAGCATCAGCTATTTAAGTATTAATAAAAGTGCAAGTCGCTGTACTCAATCAAATGGCATGGGTAAAATAGTAATTTGCTATGTCAAATTACTGTCGCAGTCAGACTGACTCAACTGCCACATGGTCAAGCACTCTAGCTATCACGTGACATTGGTGTATGTTGTCACAAGAAAATGTGCTTAGTTGATATGATTTCTTGAAAGAAAGACAGGCATTTACTGTCTGATGGAAAAAGACAATGACAGACAGTTATGCCCATAAGGCTGCAGTACTATTATTGCAGGAAATCAAAGTGCACATTTCTTTGTGTACATTTTAAAAATAAGTGAAAGCTCAGGGAAATGTGGTACCTATAGTGCTGCATATCACATCAGCAACCTGAATGTGAAGGCAGAAAAATGGAGTGAATTTATTTGGTGTTTGCCCACAAAAAATTGATTTAAAAGCCTAGGCGACACTGTGGTACAGTGGATAGCACTGTCACCTCACAGCAAGACATTTTCTAGTTCAATTCTCAGCTGGGGTGCCTTCTGTGCAGAGTCTGCATGCTCTCCCTGTATTTGTGTGGGTTTCCAATGGTTGCTCCCGTTTTCTCCCACATTCCAAAGACATTCAGCAGATGGAATGGGCAGTCTAAATTAACCATAGGTGTGAGTGTTTGTGCGAATGTGTAGTACGGAAGAACAGCCATGGCAGAGCTAACCAGCTTGTGGTGTGAACCTTGGCTCTGGATGATCGCCACTGTTAAAGTGACTCCTGACTCCATGTGGATGGATGGATGGATGGATGGATGGATGGATGGATGGATGGATGGAAGGTCTCCTTTACAGACCAGTGACATGTTATACCATAGGAGATAATAATGGAGATTCAGTCACACTCAGCTGTATGGATGTAGCATAGTCTAACCCCCTACCACTGTATATAGCACCCTAACAACAGCAGAGTCAGCTGGTGTACCCAGCAAATAAGGTGTAAACCATATTCCAAACAGTATGAAAATAAGGGCTATCCATCTCCTTGTCTGACACGTAGATGGATCAGCTGCTTGCTGTTGTTTACAGTTGTCCCATTTTCTAAACAAATCCACAAGGTCAGGGGTACACAATCTTCAACAAAAGAATCGCACATTCATATGACACTTCAGCCCATGGCTCTGAAAGAACAGCCATCTTTTTTAACTGCCCTTTTATACTGTTGGACTGTTACGGGAAATACTGCCTTACTAGATTTTGAAGGACTGCCTTAGAAATTCCATGGTGCTGTCTAACTGGGAATTCAGATAACTTTCAGTGACTTAAATGCTTAAGGCTGCTGTCAGCATTCAGTCTGCACTAACCGATGTTAGGAGTATCCAGTGCACAGTAAATGATAAGCATATGTGGAAAGTATTCGATGAGCAGATATGCCCAGTGTGCACTAATGGATGAGCACATTGCCCAGTGTGCATTAAAAGATGAGCAGATATGCCCAGTGTGCTGTAATCGTTGAGCACAGTGCCCAGTGTGCATTAACAGATGAGAAGATATGCCCAGTGTGCTCTAATGGATGAGCACATTGCCCAGTGTGCATTAAAAGATGAGCAGATATGCCCAGTGTGCTGTAATGGTTGAGCACAGTGCCCAGTGTGCATTAACAGATGAGAAGATATGCCCAGTGTGCTCTAATGGATGAGCACAATACCCAGTATGCACTAATGGATGAGCAGATGTGCCCAGAATGCACTAATGGATGATTAGATGTGTCAAGTGTGTAGTAACTTGTGGGCATTTGTACTCTGCACACTAACTGATGAGTAGATGTGCCCAATGTGCACTGACCGATGAGCACAGTACCCAGTGTGCACTAACAGATGAGCACAGTGCCCACTGCACATTAATGGATGAGCACAGTGCCCAATGTACACTAATCTATGAGCAGAAGTGCCCAGTATGCGTCAACTCATGAGAAGAAGTGCCCAGTGTGTGCACCAACTGATGAGAAAAAGTGCTCAGGGTGCACCAACAGATAAGCAGAAGTGCCCAGTATGGGCTAACTTATGAGGAGATGTGCAAGGAATGAACTGCAAATGTGGTGTGCAGAGGTTAGCATGGAAAGTTACGCAGAGAGACAGAGAGAGACAGAGAGAGAGAGAGAGAGAATAGTGTGCATCTGGGTTTGTAAATTATGTGGGCTTCTGATTTCAATCCCTTCCTGAATACAGAATCCTACACAATGAAGTATTCTGCTGTGGAGTAGCTTCAACTATGGCAAGTCAGGTACCTTTGCATTCAGATACTCCCCATTTACACAACTGTATATCTGCACTCAATCACACCAACTTAAACTCATAACAAGTAGGTGAAGTGTTAAATGTGTGTTAACTTATGAGAAGTAACCATTGTGAACCAGCTGATTAGCAGATGTGCCTAGTGTGCGTGTGTGCTAACTTATGACCAGATATGCAAGGAATAAACTGCAAATGTGGTGTGCAGAGGTCAGAATGGAAAGTTACACAGAGAGAGAGAATAGTATGCATCTGAGTTTGTAAAATATGTGGGCTTCTGATTTCAGTCCCATCCTGAAAGCAGAATCCTACGCAGTGAAGCATTCTGCAGTGGGGTAGCTTCAACTATAACAGGCCAGCGACCTCTGTAGTGCATTGAGATACTCCCATCTACACAATTGTATATCTTCACTCAATTCCCCCAACTTAAACTCATAAGTATGGGTATTCCAATGCCATTAGTATCATCTCCTACAGATTAGTACACCAGTGGGCACTCAACCTGCCAATATGTTACACTGGAAATAAGGAAAATGTCTTGAAATTCAGTCTACAAGTGTGGTATATTTAAAAAAAATACTCCTGCACATACATGAATATCACTCTTAGTCAAGCCTCAGACTCATCCTGTATTACAATGGGGAGGGGTGGGCTATGCAAAAGTCCCCAGTCTCAATGCTGTCACATCAGCACACTAGTGTACACCTTCACTGCTGCCTTTCATGTGACATGGAGGAAAATGAATTCTCTTCAGATTGTAATTACTATCTACTTAGATTACAAAAAAAAAAAACAAAAAACAAAAAAACACCATACCTAAGAGTACACATTTGGCCCTCTGCCCAAGCACCCAATACTGTGTGACGCTATAGTATCAGTTGTGTTATATCAAAACATTAATCAACTTATGTGTATCCTGTCTCTGAAATGAAGAAAACTACCCTCCTCGTCTGATTATATATATAGTCTGCTTATTATCTGATTACAAATGTGGTCCGTTTATTAAAGTCTGCTACTTTAAAAATGTGAAATAAAAGTCAGATACACGTCCAAAGCACTCATCCCACTCATTTGTAAGCCTCAGATTCAGCGTACAGCCAACTCCAGCGACAGCTTCCTTGAAGCCAGACAAAGGTGGGCACCCAATTCAGCAGTTTCTACTGTCTGAAATGAAGAAACATGTCCTTCATATACTTTGTTATTGTCTCCTTGATTCCTCCTCTCTTGCAACTTTCAGACAAGACTCTATTTCTTACTTGTCCACATACACGTCTAGGTCTTTAAAAATAATAGTCTGACCATGCAGGACTAATTCACCTTAAAATTTATTGTTTGATTTCAGTTAAATGAAAAGACATCATCAGAATGACAAACATGCAAGAAATGAAACATTTATAAACTACACACCAAGCCATATGATCAAAAACCAGCAATAAAGATTATTTCACTCTATTCTGTTTCCCTTTCAAAATACAGTTGATGAACACACAATCATTTAAAGCTGGTAGTCTATCAGGAGCGAATTCCAGTTGCCAAAACAGATCCTTTTTAAGTAACTTGGTTTTGCCAGTCACACTCTCTATCCTGGTATTGAACCTTCTCTTACACAAAAAGAAAAGCTAATTAAAATTCAAATAAACAAAACAGTGTTTTAACAAAGCATCCTTGCTACCACTGGTGAATGAAAGTTAGTACATACTTTGCAGTAGGTCATAGAACTATTTATAGTAAAGGATTTTTTTTTAATTGTGACAGTACTGGTGTGGGGTATCCAGTGACATGTACCTCATGTTTATCTTACTATGTGGATAAGACTGAGAAAAGGTTGAGAGACAGGAAATACCAACACATCTATGCTATAAGAAAATTTTTGGTGTCCAACAAAGAGAAGTGCCAACTGAACAAAAAACAAGGCATACAAAGGAAATGGCAAGATGAGAACTCCACCAAAATTAACAAGAGGGATTCCTTTCCCCAAAAGGGTAACCTCCCCTTCCAACCAATGATTATGAGGCTCAGCACATGTCAATCCCAAGTTTCCCTCTGGGTACCCTGTCTTAAAAGTTAGCTCTCAATAAGGTGACATGGCCATCAGCAGCTGCTGACAAATAGGGGCTCAACATCATAGGAAGTAGTTACAGGTGGCAGTAGAAGGAACATCTGCCTCCATTCAGAAAGGTTCCCTCTCATCCGCCAGACCAGACTTCACTGTTCCTTCCTATACTCCGGCACACATTGTAGTCAAAGGTCATACAGCTGGTCCCCTCCCTTGGACAAAATGAAAGATTTCTACTCCAGAGTTTTCCTGATCCCCAAAACAGAGCTGCTGTGGAGGCTGGTGTTGGACCTGTCCTTTCTGAATCCTTTTATCAAGGTCCCTAAGTTCAAAATGCTCACTTTGCAGATGGTGCTTCCTCTTCTTTTGGACCACTGCTTCATGGTGACCCTGGACCTGAAGGATGCATATCATGTCCCCATTGCTCATTGTCTCAGGAGATATCTGAGATTTGTGTCTGGTTCACAGAGTCAGTTCTCTGCATTGCCCTTTGGGCTGTCCACTACACCTCAAGTGTTGAAATGCCTTGGTCCAGAAGTGGCTCCTTGTCAGATTCTTGGCATTCACATTTTTTCTTATATGGATAACTTGCTGATCTGTGAAGAGTCTGTATCCAGTTGTTTGGAAACATTAAAGAAGATCTCAATCTTACTATCCCAGCTAGGGTTCAAGGTGAACCTAGGAAGTTTTGCCTGACACCCTTTCAAAGATTCATCTTCCTGGGGTGCATAAGCAACAAACAAAATAATGTCCTGAAGATATGGCCCTGTCCTACCAGATGTTTTAGGAATTCTCCAGTAGAAACATTACTTCAACAAAAGAATTCCTAAAAATTCTAGCACTGATGGCGTCCATGATTCTAATGATGGTACTGACCTATTTCAACTACGAAATTATTGGACCCAGCACTTGCATTCCCTGGAAGCCCAGTTGCCAGTGCTGGACTTTATCAGAGGAGAGTTATAGGGGTGAGCACAGTTGAGTATCAGTCCAGGACTTCCCTTCTTCCCACCTGTTCCAGTACAATCTGCCCAGACAGACACTTGAGGAGCTGTGTCAGTGACAGTGCAACTACAGGCCAATTAGAGAACCATGGATGCATGGAAGCACAATAATACCATGGAAATGTTGGCAGTGATTGACACCTTGAAAGTTCTTCACCACCTATGGACTTTGGGTCCTCCTCTTGAGGTTAATGGCAACACCACAATGATGTGGTACCTCAACAAACAAGGGGGTGCAAGGTCTTACCCTCTGTGCCAGTTGCCAATAATGGTGTGGGAGCTGGCTTTACAGCATTATATGACTCGTCAGGAATCAGGCATCATATTCCTCTTAGAGTAAAATGCTGTGACAGATAGACTAAGCAGATCCTGGGCAGACTCACGAGTGGCAGCTCAAGGCAGTGGTGTTCCAGGATCTAGTCCAGATGTGGGAAACACCTCATATAGATCTGTTCACCTCCAGACAGCTGGAGAAATTCTTTTCCAGACATCCTTGCAGCCAGGGTTAGAGGGCAGAGTCATTCTTGTTCTCCTGGATGGGAATATTCCTGAATGCATTTTCCCCCTTCTCACTGATTCACAAGATACTTCTGAAGATTCAGAAAGAAATGCCAATGATCACTGTTGTTACCCCCATCTTGCTAAGGGAATCTGGATTCTCCCCTCTAATGGTATTAGCTTGGGACAGTTACCACATACTTTCCCATACTCTAGATGTACTCACACAGACGTACTAGAGGCAGCTGGTGCACCCCAGTTTGGAGCAAATGCAACTGACAGCCTAGCTGTTCAATCCTGATTCTGTTTAGGTATTTGTTTCATGAGAATGTGTATCAAGTGTTAAAGAATGCCAGCTAACCTGCTACTAGAAAATATTATGTTTACAAATGGATGAGGTTTTCTAAGTGGTGCCTAAACAGGAATAGAGGGTTCATTGAGGTTAGCATCACACTGTTCTTGAAATATTTTTTATTTGTTTTTTATTCCGTGTGGTGGATTTTGGCAGAATTGCTTAGCAGATCCATCCATTAAAGTGCATTTAGTAGCCATCTCTGCTTTTCTGCCTTTTCTTCTTCTCTTTTGATAAAACAGTTCACAAAAGGAGTATTGCACATGAGACCCCACTTGGAAGCAAAGTCCTCCTCCTTCGTGGGATCTCAACTATGTTCTGGAAAAATTGGCCTTACCACCTTTTGAACCTGACACTCAGGTTGATCTGAAGCTTTTAAAGTGGAAAACTGTTTTTCTTAATGCTCTGACAATTGCAAAGCGAGCCTCTGAACTGCAGGCTTTCCTGATTTTCCACAGGGATAGGGCTGTGTTATACACTAACCCTTCTTTCATGCCAAAGGTGGTCTCAAAGTTCACTCTCAGTCTATCAATCTCCCTGTGTTCTTCCCAGAACCTAAGAATAAGGGAGAGAAGACTCCATTTCTTGGATGTGCACTGGCAGCTCAGGTACCAACTTGACAGAAAGAAATCCTTCAGGAAGGCTGAAAGGCTTTTTATTTCCTACACAGGGGCAAAGAAGGATCGGCCGGTCTCTCAGCAAACCATTACATGTTGGTTGTCCTCTGGTATTTTTTGTTTCACCCACCATGGTAAGGTCAACACTGGCAAGGTAAAGGTGCACTCCACCAGGGCCTTTTCCTCTTCAATGGCGTATTGGAAAGGAGTGGATTCTAGAAGTATTCTAGAGGCAGCAACCGGGTCCTCTGTCCGTACCTTTATACAGCATTACAAACTGGATGCCTTTTCTAGAGCCAGAAAAGGATTCATTAAGACCATTCTCCAAGGGCTCCTGGACTCTTAACCTTCCAAGGATGGGTAAGTGTTGGGAATCTACCCGAATGTCAGTAAATGCCAGCATGTTTGTTGAATATAGTCATACTTACCTGTAACAAAAGATATTCGTAGAGCACACTACCTTACTGGCAGTACCCACCCACCACCCCCTTTATAAATGTACATAGTTTGGTGTTTTGGTTGCTGATGAGTACTACTCCATGGCCTTTATTGTACTGTGGTGTGTGTTTGTGTGTGTGTGTGTGTGTGTGTGTGTGTGTGTGTGTGTGTGTGTGTGTGTGTGTGTGTGTGTGTGTGTGTTGTTTTTGGTGTTCACAAAACTTGTGTTTCCATCTTCTCCTCCTGCTGGACCCTAGAAAACTGAAAGGGTCCTGTCTGTGTGTATGTAAGGCAGCCCCTGTACTGCCAGGTGATTAGTCCATCACACCCACAGACAGCCAGTGGGAGGGACTCTGAGTTTTTGTAGACTGCCAGATGAAGGTAGCAGGTCACTACTACTCCAAATGCCTGAATGCCAGTAAGGCAGCATGTCTTACAAACATCTACTGTTACAGGTAAGTAGGACTTACAACTCTACTATGCCAATACAAGGTCTCACAAGTTAGATAACTGAAATATTTTTGATATCAGAAGTATTGCAGGTCAGTGACAGGCAGTAAAGATGAGTCTATCAGGAATGTGACTACCTCTGTCACCTTTGTTTTTTAAATATATCTTTGTAAGTGGAGAAGCACCGAAGAAAAAATATCAAATTAATACAGTACCAGCAAATTAAAATTATGTTCACTGACTTTGCATACTTTCCATAATTAGCAATAAGATGAGGGTGTTTGATGAGTGTTTCATACAAATTGTCATTTAGGAAACCAGTGTGCAGTGCCCTGAAGAAATGTGCATTAGTGAGACTTCACTGTCAGCCTATGGTTTTATCAAATGCTATAAACAGGAAATGGTTTTAAGGAGCAGTGCTTCCTTTGACATAGTCTCAGAGGGTATCCTGGCTTAATTGTCAGCCTACTTTACATTTGATAATCTGTAGCTTTTTCATTCTGTTTTTCCTTTGATTCGTGTTTCACACTAAAGATCCCAAAATGTTCATCTGCTGCATGAACCATCTCTTCAGTTGTTCGCTGTTCCTCCAGAATTTTTCTTTTTAGTTCAAATGAATATTATTCATTTTCTAGTCTTTAGCTAGACCTCCAAACTTCTTTCACCTTTTTCAGTGATTTTCTTGAAAAATCTTCACTCAAATGTCAGACATCATAACTATTTAAAAAGTATTATTAATATTATTATTATTATGTAAGAAATGGACCATCATGAGTCTTTTGTGTAGATCTCTACCATGCCCCAGCCAGCTCTACTTTTAAGAATTTTGATATCATATTATAGTTTCAGATGAAAATCATTTCGGAATATTATAAATGGAAAGACAAAAATGCTTGATCTAAGTCTTCATCATTTTCCAACTAAAGGAAAATGTGTTTGAGGGAAATGCTGGACATACAAGAAGTCCAAGTAGAAACCTAAAGACTGTGAGTCCTGCTTTCTCTCCTTCTCCCTCTTTTCTTCTTCATTTGTTTACTGATTGTATTAAAATATCTGGTAACAGGACATTTTGTTTCAAAGGTTATCAATGAAGATGCTCTGATTTAGTTGGACCTTTCTACATTTTGCTCCTTGTCAATTTCAGTCCTCTTAAATGTTTCAGATTATGTGAAGAGTATAAACTGCTGATCACCTTCAGGCAGTGTTATTAAGGAGAATCCTCAACAAAATAAATTATATTATTCTGATGCCATGTGAAAAGCTTAGTTATCATTGAAGTGAAGTTTTTCTACAAACATTTTGCATTACTGGACTTTTACAATCTTCAGTAAGTCCACAAGATGCCTTTTTTATGAATGATACTTTGATCCAACTACAGATATAGACTTTAAGGATAACTTCAAGAGACTTTTCCCTTCTCTGGACTTCACAAATCTGTCTGAAATAAGCTGCAGTTATGCAACATGTACCTGAATAAAGACACTTCCAAATCAGGAGAGAAGTTTCATTCTTTGTACTGTATGTCAGACTCGAGAAACTTTTAGTTATGTACTCACCATAACTTCAGATGTTTGGGATCCATCTCGCCTACATTCTGACTGATGGGTTCGGAGCCGATCCCTCGGCTCCGACTAGGCACGCTTATGCCAAAGAGCGAAGTCTCTTATTGGCTGAGCTTACTATATCCCAGGATGCACCACTACCAGTCCCCCAGATCTAGTTTGTCTGCATACATGCACACATGCAAGCACTGCTTATATAACATCGTCAGAAGAAACAAGATAAAACAGTAGAACTCAAAACCGTTCAATCTCTTCTGATCTCCAAGGCCGGGGAAGGAGGGTGGGTATTAGGAATGTGGCGAGATGGATCCCAAACATCTGAAGTTATGGTGAGTACATAACTAAAAGATGTTATGTGATCCTATCTCGCCTACATTCTGACTGATGGGACAGCGCCCTAGCACCTGAATCCTGGGTGGCTCACTGGAAAACACTCCTGAGTACCGTGGAACCAAATGATGCTCGCCCTTTAGATGCCACATCCAATTTATAGTGGGAAATGAAAGTGTGCGGATTGGACCAAGTAGCCGCAGCACAAATCTCAGAAATAGCGAGCTTGGAATGAAAGGCTATAGAAGTAGCCATAGCTCTGGTGGAGTGGGCTTTGATAGATGTTGTAAGTTGCTTATTTGAAGAGGAATAAGCCTGAGTTATACAATCTCTAATCCATTTGGAGATAGTAGCTTTTGTGATGGTTTTACCCAATTTATTGTCTGAGAAGGACACAAACAACTGGTCTGATTTACTTAATTTGCTGAGTCCTGTCTAGATAGAAGCGCAATTGCCTGTGAACATCCAATTTATGGAGAGTGTATTCTGCTTCATTGGAGAATTTTGGAAAGAAAACTGGTAGCTCTAGAGATTGTTGGAGACAGAGATTAGAACAGACCTTTGGGACAAAAGATGGGTTAGGCCTAAGAGATACTCTATCCTTGTGAAAAATCAAGTACGGTGGTTTGATAGATAGGGCTTGAAGCTCTGAAACTCTTCTTGCAGAGGTAATTGCAACTAAGAAGGCAGTTTTCCAAGACAGATATTTTAACTCACATGTAGCAGCCGGTTCGAAAGGGGAAGATGTTAATGCACGAAGCACCAAATCAAGATCCCACGGAGGCGCAGGATGAAAAACTGGGGGTCTTAACAGCCCCGCACCTTTAATGAAAGTTTTGCATAATCTGCTGCTCATCAACGGTGGATCCATGGATTCGTGAAATTTAGTGATAGCTGCCAGTTGGACTTTAATAGTAGATACTGAAGATCCTTGATTAAACAAGGATGTTAAAAATTTCAAAACCTCTGGGATCGGGGCAGTGATAGGGTCTAAGCCCCTGAGTTGAGCCCAGATAGCAAACCTCTTCCACTTACTGAGGTACAATTTCTTAGTGGTGGGTTTGTGGGCAGAAGATAAAATGTGAATAACTTCCGGGTCTAAGGTGTGATTTCTGACTAAGGTCGGAAGTGGAGGAGCCAAGCTGTCAACTTCAAAGTGTGAAGGGACTGGTGTTGTCGCCCCGACTGATGAATTAGCAGATCCGGAGTTAGATCTAAAACCCACGGATCGTCCACCGCATGTTTCTTCAGGTAGGAAACCATACCTGACGCTGCCAGTCCCGAGCAATTAGTATCATTGTGGACCCCAATTGAGAAGCTTTCTGTATGACTTTGGGGAGAAGTGGAATCGGAAGAAAGGCATAAAGTAGCCCTGTTGGCCAAGGTTGTGCTAGAGCATCCATAGCTGCTTCCCCCTGATGTGGAGTCAAGGTGAAGAACCTTTTGCACTTTGTATTTTGTGGTGTTGCAAACAGGTCGCAGCACGGCGTCCCCCATCTTCTGAAAACCTGAGCTGCTACAGTTTCGTTCAGGGACCACTCGTGAGGAGAGAGAATTGTCCTGCTTAATCTGTCTGCCAATATATTTGATTTCCCCGGAATGTGGGTCGCTACCAAGAAACGGCTGGTAGCTACAGCCCATTCCCACACCCTCACGGCCTCTCTGCAAAGGGGGTAAGATCTGGTCCCTCCTTGTTTGTTTAGATACCAGACCACCGACATGTTGTCTGTGTGGATGGCGATGATGCCCTGAGGGAGAAACTTGTGTAAGGCCTGTAGGGACAGAAGTACAGCCCTCATCTCCAATACATTGATGTGGAGAAAGTTTCGCCTGGAAGCCAGGAACCCTGAACTAACCTGCCCAGACAATGCCCCCCACCCTGTCTGGGAGGCATCTGTCGTCAGGGTGACCACTGGAGGGGAATAACAAAGGACTTCCCTGATTTAGATTGGATGTCTGAAGCCACCAGCGAAGGTCCCGTTTGCACGTTTCTGTAATCATAATGGGGTGATTGAGGGGAAGATCCTGAAAGGACCATTGAGTCGATAATAGCCACTGAAGAATCCTCATGTGCAATCTTGCCAGAGGAACTAGAAGAACCGTGGCAGACATCGAACCTAAAAGTTGCAGGACCATCCTGGCTGGGGTCTTGGATCTTGGAAGCAGGGCTTGAACTTGGCCTTGTAAAGTTTGGATCCTTTCGGTAGGAAGAAAAATGCGCATCAATTTTGAGTCTATCTCTGCTCCTATGAACCTTATGCGCTGAGAGGGCAGCAAGACAGACTTTGACCAATTGAATGTAATTCCCAGGGTAGCACCCAGGGAAAAGGTGGCTTTGAGGTTGTCCATTAGTAGATGACTGGTGGTGGCAGTCAGGAGCCAGTCGTCCAGATAGGGAAACACTTGGAATCCAAGACTCCTCAGGTGAGCAGTTACTACTGCCAAACATTTGGTGAACACCCTGGGGGCTGTGGTGAGACCAAAGGACAGAGCACAAAATTGGAAATGACTGTCTCCCAGGCTGAAGCGCAGATACTTCCTGGACGCCCGATGTATTGGTATGTGATAATAGGTGTCCTTGAGATCTATGGAGCACATCCAAACATCCTTCTCCAATAATGGGAGAATGGATTGTAACGTGACCATTCGGAATTTGGATTTCGTGACGGATTGGTTTAGTCTGCTGAGATCCAATATTGGTCTCAGGTCCCCTGTCTTTTTTGGCACTAAAAAGAACCTTGAGTAATTTCCGGATCCGATCTGGTCTATGGGGACCGGTTGGATGACTCCTTTTTCTAGCAGCTTTAACGCTTCTGCGGCTGCAATTTCCCTTTGACTGGGTGGTGGGTCCGGGATTTTTTGGACGGTGGGGGTGAGTGTGTGAAGGGAATGGTGTAACCTCCGGCAATAATCAAGCACCCATCTGTCCTGAGTGATTGACTCCCAGGCTTTTAGGTGCTTGGCAAAACGGCACCCGACTGGCTCTGGAGCAGCACAGCCGGGCAATCCCTCATGAAGTGTGGGAGGCTGAAGAGCCACGAAAGGACTCGCGGTCTCCAGAATTGCGGGGCCCTCTGCCGCCTCTGGGACGGCGTCTCCCAGAAAAATTTCCCCGTCCTCTGCCTCTGGAAGGGAATCTTCCTGCTGTTGATGGAAAACTTACGTGATTTGCGGAACCACATCTTCCCTCCTCCTTTAGCCTTGGGATAAGGCCGAAAGGGAGTGGAATAACGTGCACCTACGGCAGATAAAGTTTTTTCTTCTTGCTCACAGCGGGTAAGAGTGTCTTTAACCTTAGGTCCAAACAAAGAGGACCCATCAAAGGGAGCGTCGGCGAAGGAAGACTTGAAGGCCTCCGCAAAATGACACAAACGGAGCCAGGCTTGTCTCCGTAGAGCCATGCCTGTGCCTGCCGCTCTACCCGCCCCTTTGGCCGCATATGAAATGAGCCTCATGGACGAGTTAGAAACTGAAGCAAGGATAGCCAACTGAGAGCTAACCGACTGGGCTAGCTGCTCAGGTAGGTTACCTGAGAGGGAATCTGACAGCTCCTTGACCAGATCCCTCTGAAGCCTAGTAAAATGTGCCAAATAATTCAGGGACCTTAAAGTAAAGGCCGCTGAAGTCAGGGTACGCTTCCGTCGGTCCATGCTCCTAGACTCCTTATTAGGAGGATGGACGGACGTTGAAGCCTCTGCCACGTCCTGTTGTGTAGCAGATGCCACCACCATGGCATCTACAGCCACGCCTTTAGTCAGGAACTCCTTCTCGGGTGGGGCAGACAAAAATTTGTTAGGACGAGAAGGGACTGGTTCCACGGTATCTGGATGTTCCCACGCCCTCCGACAAACTAAATCCAGGAGCTCGTCGAAGGGCGGAGACACCCAGGAGGCGGAGGGCTGAGCCCCAAAGGCCTTGAGAATAACTGACTCATCAGCAGAGGGGGGTTTGGATATCCAGCCGCCTCGTTGTTTGAGGATCTCTAAGATGTCTGCAAATGAGACATCATCCGAGGACGACCGGGACCCCTCCGCATCATCAAGATCAGTGTCCGATGTAATAGACTCGGGGGAGTCCACGTGCTTCCTCTTGCACGATCTCTTCCTTGGGGGTTCCTCTGAAGACAACTCTGAAGAACCCTCAGGAGGAGGGGAACCCCCAATGGGGGTAACCTCAGGCCCAGGGGCTCCGCTGCCTAAGGACAGGGGAACTGCCAAAGACCCAGTCTCCACGCCCAGGGAAGGTGCCGGTAAAGCCGGAGAGATGGCCGAAGACTTGGCCAAGGCACTCCTCATAGCTCTGAAAGCCGGACCCCCAGAATCCTGGGAGTGTCCGGTCCCCGGAGCCATGACAGCAGACGGAAGTCCCGCAGCCGAAGCACCGAGAGGGAGGCTCGGAACCAACAGCATAGGTCCCGAAACATCACCCCCAGGTCCAGCCGAAGAAGTCCGTGTACCAAACTCGGACCCGAAGGCCGGGGTTGGAGTAAGGGTCGGAGCCGACCCTAAGACCTCTACCGGCTCCGACAGCACCTGCTCCGACGGAGCCGAAGTGGTCGGAGGAGGAATGGCAATGACATGGGCATGGGCTGTCGGCTCCGAAGCCAACTGGGTCGGAGCCGAAACAAATTTTTGAAAGACTGGAGACTGGAACAGTCTTTGGAGCACCCTGTCTATGTCCGAATCTGACATCCTCGATGACCTAGAGGATACTGAACGGGTTCGAGATGGCCTCTCCAACGGCCCCAAGGGGCTAGGGGACCGGCTCCGAGGCGACTCGATGACTATCGGCGCCGAAGGAATACCCAAACTAGTTTCCATCGGTGCCGAGGAGGGCTTCGGCGCCGAGGAGGAAGTGTCTGAGCGGGCAACCTTCATGGGCTCCGAAACCAGTGGAGCCGATGAAGATGACCCGCCTCTCGATGCCCCAGCCATCGGCTCCGAAGCCAGAGGAGTCGAGACTGGTGGCATCGAGGCTGACGTTGACCTCGGCTCCGAAGTCCTTGGAGCCAAGGAGAGGCCTGCCTATGTCTTTTGGCGGTCGGACCGGGGGGACTGGTCGGAGCCGACGCCCTTTTCTTTTTAGCAGGAGAAGGAGAGGATGCTAAAGCTTCTTCAAAGGAGGGTTTTATAATGCCTTTCAATATCAGCTTATTTTTCCTCTCTTGGAGGACCCTTGAGGAAAAAGCGTGACACACGCTGCAGGACTCCTGCAAATGTTTTGCACCCAAACAATAAACACAGACAGAGTGGTCATCTGTGATAGACATTTTAAAGTTGCACTTGGTGCACTTTTTAAAGCCTGAAGGCCTAGGTACCTGAGACATTCCGGTGAATTAAAGCCCAAAACACAGTACAAACACTATAATTAGAAAGAAATTCTCTCTTCTTTGTCCTTCTTTACAAGAAAGAGAAACTATCAACAGTATAAAGGATCCGAGATCCCTAAACAAAACAGAAGTCACCTACAATAAAAAAGACCGGGAAAGGCCTTTCCACACAAGAGGTACTCCTAGTCAACACTCACAACACAAGAATTTACCAAGTAAATTTCACCAAACTCACTCTAAACACAAGAATAGCTGTTAAAACAGCTTTTGTTGAAGAAAAAAGAAATTCCTGACAGAAAAACTAGTGAAATTAATCACTACTTAGCTCAGCCAGCTCGAGACCACGTCTTCACTTGTTAGCGGCAAACGAGATCTGGGGGACTGGTAGTGGTGCATCCTGGGATATAGTAAGCTCAGCCAATAAGAGACTTCGCTCTTTGGCATAAGCGTGCCGAGTCGGAGCCGAGGGATCGGCTCCGAACCCATCAGTCAGAATGTAGGCGAGATAGGATCACATAACATCAAGAGCATTCATTTAGGCACCTGTATGCATAACCATAAGTGTAGCAATGTTCAGGCTGTGCACCTACTCCTGCCCAAGTTATTTTCTTGGGAAAGTCAATCATTTGATAACACATACAATGCCATATTCAAAATATGGTTTATCCTCCCTTCATAAGACAAGTCTCTGCAAGTTTCCTCAAGTGATCTGGATGTTACCTATGGAACTCCATTTTGGTAGGTCCATAGTTGTAAGTGGTAGATCATGTGACTTCCTTACATAGATGAACTAGTCACTGAATGGCTTACTGACTTTTTAATACTGCCATTTATTACAATGGAAATCATCTGAGCAGGTCTGTCCACTGGTGTTTTGCTCCAGTTTGCAATCTGATGTGGGGTACTAAGTCATCCTTAATCAGCAGTGGACACATATGGTGATCTGCCCTTCCAGACTAAGGCCCAAGTCTCAACTGTTTGTCTTGTCATGATGTAGTGATTTTCTAATACCTTAAGTGAGTTTAACAATTTCCATAACAAACTACGCAGAGGCAGCTATAAAGTACTGGTAAACAAATTAGCATGCATTAAATACAGATCTGTTCTGGTACTATAAGTCAAGTATAGCTTGTCAAGTTTTACTACAACTGAGTGGAGGACATATCACCTTCTCTTTACAAACCTGCACTTAGTAATAAGGTTATTAGCTCTGTCTATGTACTAATTTGCAATAAGCTAAAGGTCTCTAAGAATTTTGTATGAAGGAATGTTTAAGTTATGTTGCTTATAAAACATATTTATAAAGTAAAATACTTTAACATATAGCACAGTAAGGGGAGAGGTCTTAACCTCACAGATACAAGGTAGAGGGTTAATTCTAACTTCTGATTAATGGCTAGGCTTGTAACAGTCTGCAGACTGAGCCTAGTATTCACCTACAATCAAATTTTAAACCATTTCATATAGTAGCAAACTATAGGCTAAGTAGAAATGATTTTTCAGATGCAATAAAATCAATGTGATGTATTCATAACACAAAGCTGAAAATACAGCCAGGCAAGTCGAATCATTTTGTCTTTTAAAATGGAACACAGAAAACATTCTTAACTATAATAGTAACGTTAAAGTTTAATCATTGTCTCTTGATTACTTGACATATTTAATTTGATTTGTCTGGCACATCTAAGTGTCTGCGTACATGAAAGGTCCTTATCTGGAAATTATTTAACTTGGCTGCCATTTGCCCATTTTGTAATCTTGTACTAATATGTACTCTCCCACAGAAAAACTTCTATCGGGTCTGTTAGTGTATTCAAAAATAAAACCAGCAGTTGACCAAAAAACGACAGCAGGAATCAGATCCACAGTTAAAATTTATTAAACTGACTTAGCGCCTCGGCCACAAACTCTTTGAAGGCTATTATGGCTGAGGCACTAAGTCAGTTTAATAAATTTTAACTGTGGATCTGATTCCTGCTGTTAGTGTATCATACTGTTTGTCACTCACTGCTGTTCTGTACTTGGCTTTGGTTAAATCTAATCTTGATCTTAGATTTATGTTTGAAACAATCCTGCCTGCTTTTTATTACTGATTGTTTGTAATTCATTTCAGGAAAATATGAGGAATTTAATAATATGATCATTTTATATATATATATATATATATATATATATATATATATATATATATATATATATATATATATTTGCATTCAGGACTAATGATATGATGGTTTCCATGTACGTTTGATTACTTGGATCTCTGGCTAATCTATAAACCTGTGTTCATCATATCTAATTCCATTCAAACTAAGAAACTGCAAATGACTCCTTTAGCAAGCCAGTGAACAGCTGCCACTGTCCATGAGTTTACTAGTCTTAGCAACCCAGTCAATGGCCACTGCCATCCATGAGTTTAGTAGGCTTAGTGACTCAGTGAACAGCAGCCAACATCCATGAGTTTACTAGGCTTAGTGACCTAGTGAACAGCTGCCACCGTCCAGGAGTTTACTAGGCTTAATGAACCCATGAATAGCCACCACCATCCATGAGTTTACTAGGCTTAGTGACCTAGTGAACAGCTGCCACCATCCATGAGTTTACTAGGCTTAGTGACCCAGTGAACTGCTGCCACCATCCATGTGGGGAAATCGAATTAGACTGCTAGGCCCTCCTTCTCTACCCCATGTGAACATATGCCCACCTATAGACAGTTTAGATATTTCCAGTTTACGTACTGCATGTCTTTGAAAAGTGTGAGAAAACTGGAACATGCGGAGAAAACCCACATGTCTGGAAGGAGTATATGCAGACTCTGCATAGAAGGCAACCCATCCAAGAACTGAACCAGAAAACCTTGCTGTGACATGACAATGCAATTCATTGTGTTATTGTATCACCTACTACAACCAAAGAAAATTTATAGTTGACAATGCACATGACCAACTTTAGCAAAAAAAGGAGAGGCGTATGGGAACACCCCCCACAACTGTAAACATACTAACTCTGAGATCACACAACCTTGGAGGATATGTGAAATTTCTTACCCCTCAGACTTCTATGATATCACTAACTTCAATATGCGATTTTTGATGAAACTTGAAATTCATGAAACAAGGCTGACAATTCCCATTTCATCATAATACTATAGGTTGATCGACAGGACTCTCTCAATAACATGCTGTGCTACCTCATTCACTGCCTAGTGAGAGGAAAAGGTTGTGACACACTGTATTGTTTTGCTTTGCAAAAGATTTAAATTCCTATGAAACAGTGAGCTATAATCCTACTGACAGTCTGGGTACGAGAAACAATTGTGAACACTGTATGTAGCAAGTTTATAATTTATTAATTTATTTGATTACATCAAGATACCTTCTTGACTTTCAAAAATGCAAATTTAATGCAGTGATGAACATCCAGTTCACAAATCCCCCAGATGTCTGCATGAAGCTGCTGCCATGAAGATAAGAACCATAATCATTCCATGGATAGCAGAGATAACTGAACTAGTATATTCCAAACCATCAGACCTCCCACACAGCTTGCTGTCATATCTTCAATGTCTTTGTTAATACCAAGCCAAGAAAAAAAACTGTGAGACAGTGTTTTCATTTTACAGTGTCCATGTGCTCTTTGTGTATAAGTCCATTACACTCAGACACAGTGTGGCATTTTTTGATACTTTTCTGGATCCAAGCAATAAAGTTTCTTTCCCTTCACTTTACCCTGTAAAATCTATTTATTTATTTACATTTGTTAACTGGGTAGTGTCCGACTGGGCCAGTAGCCTGTTTTCAGCGGAGACCCGGGGAAAAAAGCTCCAGTAAATTAACAAATTTAGTTTACAACAAACAAGTTGTCAAGAGATGAGTAATTAATACATCACAATTTACAACGGT
Source organism: Protopterus annectens (assembly GCF_019279795.1). Lineage (NCBI taxonomy): Eukaryota > Metazoa > Chordata > Ceratodontiformes > Protopteridae > Protopterus > Protopterus annectens. Next base: position 426,159,174 of record NC_056743.1, on the reverse strand, counting down.
ACAGTTAACAAAGATGCTAAAGAAAAAAAATACTAATTGTGGAAACATAATAGCACATATTACAGAGATACAAATGACTGGATCTAATGTGTAATCAGAACTCTATCAGTAATATAGTCAAGTCAGATCTAGGCATAAGCCCCTAGTTGTTTGAGGTGCAGGAGCGTACAGAGTTGTGAAGGCATATGGGCAGGAATTACCCAGGTGATATACAGCTGTTTGAGGTGCAGGAGTGTAGAGAGTTGTGAAGGCATTTGGGAAGGAAATTATCCAGGTGAAATACAGGGGCAGAGCAAGTTGCTGTTGAGATATTCTTGTAGGCTTTTTTTTTTGAAAGAGGAAATGTTAGAATTTTTTTGGATGTGCTGAGGGAGAGCATTCCATAGCTTGGCTATTTTGTTGGAATAGAGGGAGTCACCATGATAGTTGTGAGATTGGGTAAGTTTTAGCAGAAGTCTGTCAGAAGACCTAAGGGACCCGCTGTTTATGTTGGGTTGTACCAGGCTTGAAAGTGCAGGACAATTACTGGGGTTGTGTATAACTGTGGACAAAGGTAAGTTGGTTTTAAAGTTAACAGGTTGGAAAGTTCCAGGCAGCTGAGGTGCTGAAGAGAAGAGCAATGATAGGTTTTATGGGGATGATTGGCTGCAAAACTTAGTTATTTTATTATAGCAGGATTCTAGATTATTAAAGTCAGCTTTGTGAAGGGTGGTGAAAATATGTGAGCAATAGAGTAGGACAGATAGTAAGTGGGATCTTGGTGTGGCTAGTCTAGCTTAGCGAGTGAGGTAAGGTTTGGCCCTGTAGAGAGTGCCAAGTTTGGCATGGACTTTTTTGATTGTTAGGGAGATATGTGTATCAAATTTTAGCCTGTCATCTACTGTAACTCCTAAGAGTTTGGTCTGATTAGTTGGTTCAATTTTTGTTCTTTTAGAGGAGTAGATAGAGAGAGGTATAGAGCTGAGCTTGGATGATTTGTTTGTGAAAATCATTAACTTAGTCTTATTTGGTTTTAAATGAGTTGATGGTTGGAGAGGTATTTTTCTATGTCTTGAAAAGATTTTTGCATTTTGTGTTGAAGTTCTTGGGAGTAAGGGGCTGAAAAGATAAGACAGGACCGTCTGCGTATTGGGTGATAGTTGCAAGTTGGTAACTTGCAACTATTTTAGTAAAATAGATTAAAAAGATGATCCTAGCCTCTTTTTCGATGTTTGTTCAATGTAAGAAAAACAAAAGCTGACGACCACAGTAGAATCCAAGCAATTTATTTAAAAAGTTGTTAGCGCTTTCATGCACATAAGTCGAGTGCACTTTTTCAGACAACATTACAAGAAAAAACACTGAATATATATAATGGCAAGAAAGGTTGTAGCACAGTTTAGGCAGAGTAGGTGCACTCCAAATGTACCAATATGCGTACTAAGCAGTAAGTTAATAGTCCCCAGCAGTTGCAATGTTTCAAAGTTGAAAGCAAATTCCTTCGCATAACAATGGCTTGTAAACAACTCAAAATAACAAATCAAGCGTTCAGCGAAGTAAAATAAATACTTTTATTAATAAATCCGGCAAGCGCTTTCGACTAGGTCTTCATCAGGCCGTAAGAGTCTATCAATGATAGACATTCACATTTATAGGAAACACTATTCAAATTTAAACATGTCATATCCTGTTAAAATATACTGTCAGCATAAGATGTCACTTCATATATCACCAAAAGTTAAAATACTCTAATAAAACACTTGCATGACAGTTCTACTATTAATAATATCTATGTCAACATATAAATATATATATAAGTATGTATAGACCTCTAAATATATTAAAATTAATTTAAGAATATATATTTATAATGAATAAATATATATGTCTAAATTCTATACATTTAATAAACCCAACTAATACACAATGTAATACATATCTTAAAAATCATCCTTATAAATATAAAAATAAAAAAGTGCATAATTTGTCCATAGAATATGGCTAAATTAATAAAATTCATAAATTACACAATCATGGTATTAGACGATGAACAGATAGGTACAGTAAGAACAGAGCTAAAAAATAATAATGGTATATATATGTGTGGATATTCCTAGCATAATAGCTTAATTCAATCCATACATCTACTTTAACTTCCTAGCCTTAAGTATTGGTTTTATGGATACCCTGTCATTTATAGCAGGGCTGCAATCAGCTCTGAGTCTGATAATCCATTTTACCTCTATTTGCTCAGTTTGATTAAATATATCTCCTCCCCTAATCCCAGGCCTATTAACGTGGATAGCTTGAAACATAAAGTTATGTTCTGTGCACGTATTATGTACATGTTTTGCAAGTGCATTAGACAAATATGAAGTCCTGATCTTATAAACATGTTCTCTAATTCTCTCTTTTAATTTTCGATCCGTCTTCCCAATGTAAAACGCAGGACAAGACTGGCATGTCGCTAAATATACCACATGCTCAGTGTCACATGTAGCTGATGCAGTGAATGCAAACTCTTGTTTGGTAACTGGATGTACAAACATATTAGATTCTTTGATATATTTGCACTGTTTACATTTATAACATCTGCTAGTAGTACTTGTTTTATCATCCATTCTAATACCATCAATTTTGTTTGAGCCACATAGCATCCTGTGAAGGTTGAGTTTATTTCTATATGTGAACATTGGGGTATCACCCAACATCCTAGATATATCCGGATCTGTTAAAAGAATGTCCCAATATTTCCTATATATATATATTTGATACTACCCACATCCTGTGTGTAATGTATTGGAATCCACATGATCTCATTCATAGTAATACTAAGTGCTTCAGGGTTATCTACGTTGTTGCTCTGTTTTGCAAAAAAAGGGTACGCTCTCCCTTCTCTTAATGTGCTTATTTCACATAAATTACTCTCAATTTCTTCCTCTGTATAAGACCTACTCAAGAACTTATCCTTCAATGACTCTACCTCCCTCATAAACCCTACATCACTAGAGTTCAGTCTGGATGCCCGCATTACTTGGCTCTTAATAATGTTGCTAAAGATGTGACTAGGGTGCATACTGCTACGATGGAGTAAACTATTTCTGTAGCAATTTTTCCTATATACCCCTGTATTCAAACTACCGTCAGGTAGTTTTTCTATGTACACATCTAAGTACGGTATCACTTCTTTAGACTGAACCATGGAGAACTTCAAGTAATCAGTCTCATTATTCATTTTCAAACATAGTTCATTCAACTCCTCTTCATTTCCATTCCAAATTAAGAAAAGATCATCTACAAAGTGGGTATAGCATAATACATGTTTTTTGAATTCGACCATCTGAAATAGCGAAACATCCTCCCAATCTGCCATAATCAGGTTGGCGTAGCTATTGGCACAAGAAGTGCCCATAGCTACGCCATCCCTCTGTATGTAAATTGATCCATCAAAGGTAAATATGTTATTTGTTAGAACAATTTCCATAAGTTCACATATTACCTCAATTCTACTAGTAGATAGGACACCATCTTTTTCCAGCCTTCTCTTCAACCTCAATAACCCATCTGAATTCGGTATAACTGTAAAGAGGGATTGTACATCGAACGTAGCCAATATTCTATCCTGTCCTTCCTGTTCATTAGAGGTTTTTTCATATAATTTAACTAAAAACTGTTTGGTGTCTTTCAGTATGTGTTCATGCGTGTCTACTATAGGTCTAAGTAAAGATTCCAAGTACAGAGATATAGGCTCTGTTATCCAGCCTTTCCCCGCAACAATAGGCCTCATAGGTGGAGTTAACCCATTTTTGTGTATTTTGGGGATCCCTTGTATAATGGGTATTGTCGGATGGCCAACTGAGAGATATCTGAATAATTCTTGATTAATTTTACCATCATCCAGCATAGTACTCAACCTTTTAGCCACACTATCTATTATCTGGTTTACTCCATTAGTATTGATTCTTTGGTAGAAGTTAGAATCACTAAGCATCATGGACATTTGATGTTTATAAAAATCCATATTCATAACAACAACGGGCCCTCCCTTATCCGCAGGTCTTATCATAATAGTACTATCATTTCTTAGATTTCTAAGGGCTTTCCGTTGAGCTGGTTCCAAATTACCAAACCATCTCTTACTCTTATTAGCATTCTCATTATCATATAATTCTTGTTCAACAAGCTTAGAAAAAGCTTCAATTAATGGGTGATTATTAGGAACATACGTACTGGGTTTCCTAAATGGATGGGGTATATCCACTATATTATGGAAATCAATTTTAATCTGTAGGTCACGTACAAAAAGTTTAAGGTCAATTACATTATCGGTGATATTACTTTTAGTAGAGGGAATAAATGTCAGACCCTTTTCTAAAACTTTCTGTTCATTATCAGATAGTATCTTTGTAGAAATATTCCAAACTAGGGATTCTTGTTCCCTTGCCAGATCTTCTTTAAAGTAGGTCCAGCTTGTGTTAACTCTGCTGGTCTCTTCCTCTGTCTCCCCCTGCTTATAGAGCGTCCTCTCGCCCCTCCTCCCCCTCTCCATTGATTGGCAATAGGGAAAGGGGTAGACCTATTACCTACTTCATTTACATTATCTTTAGTACCAGTACTGATAATACCAGGACTCTTAGGAATCATGTCTTTACCATTGTCACTAATAGTCTCTACGTGTTCACAAATATCCACACGTGTATTTGCTTCTTCAAATATTGATATATTGTGAATATTATTTATGGGAGATGGACATATTTCATTGGCATCATCATTGTGTACCATAGCTGTAGTTAATACTGTTCTATTTTTACTTATAGTAGAGCTATTTTTATCCTTAGCCCCATAATTACTTCTATCTTGGTTCGAAGCATTAGAATACTGATCTTTATTCATTTGTACTAACTCAGTACTTTTTCTTATTATTTGTCTGTTATGTAGCTGATTGTTAGCATATACCTGATTGTTAGTATTATTACCACTATTGCCTTGAGTATTCCCCACCCTTTAACGGATGTCTCCACCTTAGGCCAGGTGAAGACATTCCCTTTAACAAAATCGTCAGTGTCCCTTTTAATTTTGTCCTTCTTCTGCTGTAGTAGCTTCTTTTCAAACAAAAAGACAGTATCTAACATCTTATCTAAGCGTATATCTACAGCATGTTTGGGATACATATCATACAGACTTAATTGTTGTTGTTCAACTTTTTCTCTTAGAGAAGTCTCTTAGAATCTTTACTTAGACCTATAGTAGACAAGCATGAACACATACTGAAAGACACCAAACAGTTTTTAGTTAAATTATATGAAAAAACCTCTAATGAACAGGAAGGACAGGATAGAATATTGGCTACGTTCGATGTACAATCCCTCTTCACAGTTATACCGAATTCAGATGGGTTATCTAGATTGAAGAGAAGGCTGGAGAAAGATGGTGTTCTATCTAATAGTAGAATTGAGGTGGTATGCGAACTTATGGAAATTGTTCTAACAAATAACATATTTAGCTTTGATGGATCCATCTATATTCAGAAGGATGGCATAGCTATGGGCACTTCTTGTGCCAATAGCTACGCCAACCTGATTATGGCAGATTGGGAGGATGTTTCGCTATTTCAGATGGTCGAATTCAAAAAACATGTATTATGCTATACCCGCTTTGTAGATGATCTTTTCTTAATTTGGAATGGAAATGAAGAGGAGTTGAATGAACTATGTTTGAAAATGAATAATGAGACTGATTACTTGAAGTTCTCCATGGTTCAGTCTAAAGAAGTGATACCGTACTTAGATGTGTACATAGAAAAACTACCTGACGGTAGTTTGAATACAGGGGTATATAGGAAAAATTGCTACTACTCCATCGTAGCAGTATGCACCCTAGTCACATCTTTAGCAACATTATTAAGAGCCAAGTAATGCGGGCATCCAGGCTGAACTCTAGTGATGTAGGGTTTATGAGGGAGGTAGAGTCATTGAAGGATAAGTTCTTGAGTAGGTCTTATACAGAGGAAGAAATTGAGAGTAATTTATGTGAAATAAGCACATTAAGAGAAGGGAGAGCGTACCCTTTTTTTGCAAAACAGAGCAACAACGTAGATAACCCTGAAGCACTTAGTATTACTATGAATGAGATCATGAGGATTCCAATACATTACACACAGGATGTGGGTAGTATCAAATATATATATAGGAAACATTGGGACATTCTTTTAACAGATCCGGATATATCTAGGATGTTGGGTGATACCCCAATGTTCACATATAGAAATAAACTCAACCTTCACAGGATGCTATGTGGCTCAAACAAAATTGATGGTATTAGAATGGATGATAAAACAAGTACTACTAGCAGATGTTATAAATGTAAACAGTGCAAATATATCAAAGAATCTAATATGTTTGTACATCCAGTTACCAAACAAGAGTTTGCATTCACTGCATCAGCTACATGTGACACTGAGCATGTGGTATATTTAGCGACATGCCAGTCTTGTCCTGCGTTTTACATTGGGAAGACGGATCGAAAATTAAAAGAGAGAATTAGAGAACATGTTTATAAGATCAGGACTTCATGTTTGTCTAATGCACTTGCAAAACATGTACATAATGCACAGAACATAACTTTATGTTTCAAGCTATCCACGTTAATAGGCCTGGGATTAGGGGAGGAGATATATTTAATCAAACTGAGCAAATAGAGGTAAAATGGATTATCAGACTCAGAGCTGATTGCAGCCCTGCTATAAATGACAGGGTATCCATAAAACCAATACTTAAGGCTAGGAAGTTAAAGTAGATGTATGGATTGAATTAAGCTATTATGCTAGGAATATCCACACATATATATACCATTATTATTTTTTAGCTCTGTTCTTACTGTACCTATCTGTTCATCGTCTAATACCATGATTGTGTAATTTATGAATTTTATTAATTTAGCCATATTCTATGGACAAATTATGCACTTTTTTATTTTTATATTTATAAGGATGATTTTTAAGATATGTATTACATTGTGTATTAGTTAGGTTTATTAAATGTATAGAATTTAGACATATATATTTATTCATTATAAATATATATTCTTAAATTAATTTTAATATATTTAGAGGTCTATACATACTTATATATATATTTATATGTTGACATAGATATTATTAATAGTAGAACTGTCATGCAAGTGTTTTATTAGAGTATTTTAATTTTTGGTGATATATGAATTGACATCTTATGCTGACAGTATATTTTAACAGGATATGACATGTTTAAATTTGAATAGTGTTTCCTATAAATGTGAATGTCTATCATTGATAGACTGTTACGGCCTGATGAAGACCTAGTCGAAAGCGCTTGCCGGATTTATTAATAAAAGTATTTATTTTACTTCGCTGAACGCTTGATTTGTTATTTTGAGTTGTTTACAAGCCATTGTTCTGCGAAGGAATTTGCTTTCAACTTTGAACCATTGCAACTGCTGGGGACTATTAACGTACTGCTTAGTACGCATATTGGTACATTTGGAGTGCACCTACTCTGCCTAAACTGTGCTACAACCTTTCTTGCCATTAATCCTATTATTTATTGTGCACAGGAGTGGGTAGCGAGCGAAACGCTGTTTTTCTACTGAATATATATAGACCATAATTAGGAATCCATTAAAATCAGCTGATTCTTATTAACTTTTAAAGAACCATTCCATTCAAAAACCTGCCATTTGTATGTTCTTAAGTATTTAGCACAAAATATATACACTAGTGCTATTATAAACCAAGATATACAAAAAAATGTTGTCTGAAGAAGTGCACTCGACTTATGTGCATGAAAACGCTAACAACTTTTTAAATAAATTACTTGGATTCTACAGCTTTTGTTTTTCCTAGTTTGGTTCTGGTTTTTCGTTTTATATTTGTTCAATGTAAAGTATACTTATGCAACATATAACTGAATAAAGACAAGTTAGAAGTGGACATGACTAGGCAACACACAGCTGAATACATTTGTGTTACTCCTGGAGAAGACCTGTGCTTTTTACAATTTGTACTCATAACACTAGCTATCCTATTCAGGTGTGTGTAAGCAAAACATCTCACATAACAATTTTCAGACCCTGCGGACAACAAATGATCTGAAACAGCTTATGGGCATCACAATGGAGAGTATTCTAATATTTTTAGAAGACAAATTTGAAAGCACAACTCTATCTTTTAAAATGATGTCTGCTGCTTTAACTTTCCCAGTCTTCTTTTCTTATTTCTTAGAGAAAGAAACTACAAAAGGGGCTTTCTTATGTTATTACTAAGAGAGTCATAATTTGAGACCCTCTTTACATTCACATCAGAAGTCACGAGTTTTTGGGAGATTGTGACGCACAATAAAACTAAAAAATGTAGAAGCATCTGGACCACCATAAAAATCTTTCTTTTGATAGTTCTCCTTTGCTGACAATGATTACGAGTATTTTGATGGAAGTTTGGAGAGAACATGACAGACTGGCATCTGTCTTGTATTGAGCAGAGTAGAAATACTTTGATTTCCAAATATTTATCTCTTTAACCAAGTATTTTTTTGCAACATGTTATGCTTCGAGGATATCCCACAGCAGCCAAGAATACTTCTTCACATGGCTCTGTGGTATAGGGAGAGAATTCATGTCACACCATGACCCTAGCATGATTGGAGTCAGCAGCCAGTGCAAGCTATCCATCCTGTGGGGGAGGAGGTAGTCTATACCCTGAGGAGGTGCCTGATTCAGCAGGCAGCATTACGGATTCAGATGTGCTCACCCACTGAGCTGTACATGCACAGTAACCACCATTAAAGCCATGCAAAGGATTGTACATGTACCACAGGAGGTGGATGGGTTATGGCAGGCCATTGGAATATCATCCATATCTTACAGCTGCCTAGATGACATTCCCTCCTCTGGATGTCTCTTGCATAGTTCAGTGTGTTTTTATGAATCCCATAATGCCACTGCATGTAGAATGTCATGCGACTCTGCTTTGCACAGGCAGTTGCTGCCATTATACTGGCTGTTTACAGCTCCTTTGTGCCTGCCGGATTATTCTCTAGCCGTGGGTGCCTCTGGTAATTAACACACATGGTGTCAGGAGTGGAGCTGTAGATGTCACCACAGCATCAAGTTATGGCCCATTTGTACCTTGCAATTTCATGTCATCCAGATAGAACTGTGTACTTTGCATTTAGACAGAGTGAGCCTAGATTTAAAAATTGCAGCACCGCCTTGTAAAAAAAGCAAGGGTACTCTACATTACCAGAAACAATATGATCAAAAGAACCCCCCCCCCGACAATGCAAATTACCACAAAGCAGAATGGAAATTTAATTTTAAATAGTGAATGGTCCCGAAATTCTCTCATTAAGTGAAAGGTAATATGACTCCACAGCAAGCTATAGCTGCAGAAGAAACAAACATTATTTTGTACCAAATTTAAATGGCAATGAACAAATATGACCTCAAATAAATAAATGTGATAAAAAACAAGCTTTAAAGCAACTAATATGTAATAAAGTGAATAATATTATATAAAATAAATGAAACTGAAAATATAAAATTCCAAATTAAACACTCCTAATACTTTATAAAACAGCAAAACACTAGGAGTGTTTGAAACATGCACTGCTTCCTTTTAAGCAACAGCTGCTGAATATTCGCAATGATTTCTTTTCTACCACTGACATCACCAATATCACTTGTTTTTCAAGGTAACTTCACAGAAAGCTAGAAGCAATAGTTTGATACCTGTCTAAAAATGCAAATAAATCCAAGCTGAAACTTTCCCTCATCCGATAGGTGATGATGCTTTTAAGGCATTCAATACATTTATGCTTACTGAAGAGCAGCAGTTTGATTTAGTTACCATTAAAACAAGTTCCAAGAGAACTGTAAGCCTAAAATTAACTTGTTATATATACATAATGCTTGTTCACTTGAAACCATGATTCACAATATTATCAGCACATGTTACTGAAAGCAGGCATAGCCCTGATGCCTGTAAGTTTGGCAATTTGCATGATTCAGTGCAGAGAAACAATTGTATGTGACATAAAATGTACAAAAGTCAGAAGTAAACTTTTGTCTTAATTTGAACTGACACTGGAAATGTGAATCTGTGTAAATTATCAGAATTAAACAATATTCAGATTAAAGAGGTTGCTGAAGATTTAAATATGTGTAAAATTAAAATGAAGATAAAGCCTGTTGGTGATATGGTAGCGTGAAGGCAAGGCATAATGTGATAAATGCTTCAACAGTATGGTGGTAAAGAAAGTTTTGTTATCTATGAGGCTAATGACACAGAACTGAGAAGTGTTCAGCTCAGTACCATTTTGCTCAATGTGTGCATGTCTAGAAAGAAAAGTCAGAAACCTTTATTGCAAGTGATCAGTACAAAGAAGGTTATATCAAAGCAGACTAATTTGAATAATTTCCAAAATGGAGCCACGTAAGGCAAACAGTTATCTCTTTGCAAATACTGCTGCTATGTGTGTTGAGACTGAGCACAGTTTCTTCACTTAACCCAGAAAACTCAGCAGTTTTGTAAATAGTCAGAGCCATACAACTTAAAAGCAGTGTACAAGTACTGTGTTTATCACATTTATTATAGATACTAGGACTGAGTACAAGGAATCTACTTCATGTTACTTGCATGTTAGGAGTTCACGATACACTTGCCCCCCCCCCAAAAAAAAAAAAACAAAACAAGTGCTCAAACGCTCACTAGCCTGAGCTCCAAAATCTATGTACTCATCCCAACACCTGACCCTACAGAACTGTATGCCCCTACCAGAACCCTAATTCTAACCCTAAAACTAACACCCAGTTCTTAACACGAGTCCTCACTCCCTTACCCTAAAACTTTACCCCAGCCCTAAAGTTTCTGCTCATTCTCTAAACCAAAAACTACAACTAGCCTCATTAAACCTAAGTTCCCTGATAACTCCATAACTCTAAAACTCCACTGCCACTCCATAAACCTAACCCCCCCCCTTCTGCTCCCTCCCAGTGGCTGCCGCACTTACCTCACTTGAGTGCCAAAACGTCTTCAGGTAAAGAGTAGCAGGGAATTCCAAGATGATAGCACACCACTGATTAACAACCTAGTGTAAAAACAGAAACTGAGGGAAAGGAGTGCCATTGAAACTGTTATTTGAGTAAAATTCAGTTACTGGCTAGTTATTTCACTGCCTGGATACTAGTAAAGAAGAAATTTGGAGAACCTGAAAGAAAATTAATCAGAAGAGGTGAAGAGAAAACACTGACTAGGAAAATCCTGCAGCTGTTCAGCAAAAAGCAGTTCAAGATTCAGCTTTGGTACAAGAGATGGCTTCAAGTAATTTAGAGGAAAAATAAATCAAATGTACTCAGGCACAATTAAATTAAATGACACATTGAAAGAATATATCAACTCAAATTACAAAAAGCTGGAAACAGTAGAAGATGTTTTAACTAGCTGTTCAGATGAACTGATAAAACTGCAAAAATCAGAGGATGAAATGAAGAAAAGGCTGGCTAAGTATGAGGCTTCTCAAGAAGATCTGTCTCAAACAATAGTAGAGTTAGAAGACAGAATACACAAAGAAAACCTGAGATTTTCTCCTGTACCAGGGAAACTGGAAGGAACAGACTGTGTTAATTTTACGAAAGCACAAGTATGCAACTAGACTGGTGTTTGACAGCAGGATTTGTTAACTGAAAGGGCACACTGTGTGTATGCTCCAAATGTGGCCATGAGAAAGCATACAAGAACTACATTAGTAAGGATGCAATCACAGCAGCAAAGTTAATTCTAACAAAACTGTCACAGAAGGGAAAAGTATTAAAAATTGGAGACAGCAGGATAGCAAGATAAAAGCAGTGAAAATGTTTTTTGTCCCTTTAGTTTTATACATAGGTCAGGCATATTTTTATTAATCAGAGAAGAAGTTGTGGGTAGTAATTAATAAAGAGTTGAAGGATTTTATCCAGGGGGGAGTTTGGAGGCAAGGGTCAAGTGGGATAAGCTGATCTTTCCAACAGAATAAGGTAGTACAGGATTACCTGATTTGAAGGGATACTTTAGAGATACACAGTTAAGGCTCATATACATAACACAACACAAACTAAAAGCTATAATTCAAAGTGGAAAGGGATGCTGATGAAGCAGAGGTGAAATTCAAGTTATAAAGAGAGTGTGTAATTTTGGATGCAGATCCTTAAGGAGAATAACAACAACCATAAAGAATACTGTATTAATAAAATAGTCTAAGAACTAAGCCATCACGAGATCAGAGAAAGGAGATTCTGCCGATAGGGATGACTACAATTAGAAGTACAGAGAAAAAGCAAGAGGGGGCTGGAATTTATTTGAGAAAACTGGCAAAGGAACCAAAGTAGTGGAAGCAAATAAACTGAGAGGGAAAGATAACAGAACCGATCACGTTAATGAATGAGAGAAGTGGCTGGATATCATACTAAGCATAATATTCAAGATTTGCTGAACACCGATTGGCATATGGAACCTGGTCATGCCAAAGTTACACATGGATCTTTCAACAAACAATTATTGTCATTTCAAAGAAAACTTACTACATATTGTAAACTTCAGGCAGAAAAAAAGAAGTTATGTACCTACCATAACGTTCCATGTTTGTTGTCCTTCATCTCGCCTTCCTTCTTGCTGGTTGGGTTTGGAGCCAATCCTTGGCTTGACTCAGCCGTTTTACTATAGCTTGAAAGCTTACACTGGCTCATGGCTAACCTCTATCCCAACATGCCTAGTAGTAGCTACCCAGATCTCATTTGTGATAGCCCACACTAGACCATAAAAGTAAAATGCAAATTTTACTAAGCTCTTACACAAAAGAAAAACTTGTGTATAAAGGAACAATCCACATGCAAAGGTTAAAGAGGAAAAAGGAACAACAAAGCATGGTCAACTAACCTGGTATGTCAACAGGAAACTCAGCCAGTGTAACCAATTAAGGAATTACTCTCAAGAAGGAAGGTGAGATGAAGGACAACAAACATGGAACATTATGGTAGGTACATAGCTTCTTTATGTTATGTTGTCCCCATCTCGTCTTCGTTCTTACTGGTTGGGACTGCATCCCCAGCACCTGGTTCTTGGGTGGCTCACCGGAACAAACTCTTCAGTACCGTGGAACCAAAGTATGCCCTATTCCAGAAAACCACATCTACTTTGTAATGAGTGATAAAGGTATGAGGATTTACCCATGTTGCTGCTGCACAAATTGAATCTGAAGGCGATTTGGCTTGGAAAGCAACAGAGGTAGCCAGGGCCCTGGTTGAGTGTCCTCTGGCTTTCCTTGGAAGCCGCAAATCATAAGTATAGATCACTGTGTCTGACAGCCACTTTGATAAGGCCACTTTTGAAACTGGAGAACCTTGCTTATTGTCAGCAAAGGACACAAACAACTGATCTGATTTTCTAAAGTCCTTGGTCCTGTGTAAATAAAAGTGTAATTGTCTATGAACATCTAATTGGTGGAGTCTATACTCTGCCTTGTTACCATAATTGGGGAAGAATACAGGAAGATCGATGGACTGATTTAAATTATACTCTGAGCACACCTTTGGCAAGAAGGAGGGATTTGTTCTGAGAGAAACTCTATGTTTGTGGAAAATGAGATACAGTGGGCGAACAGATAAAGTGTGTAATTCAGAAACCCATCTAGCTGAGGTGATGATAATCAAGAAGAGAGTTTTCCAAGACAGAAATTTCAGGGGACAAGATGATGCTGGTTCAAAAGGTGGAAGAACCAGAGAGGCTAAAACAAAATTTAGGCCCCGGGGGGGGGGGTCTCTTACTGGGGACCATAAAAGGGTTGTACCTCGTAAGAATGCTTTGCACAGCTTATGGGACATGATGTTACAGCCCAACTCTCCCACATGAAAATTGGAGATGGCAGCCAGTTGGACCCTAATGGTAGCTGCAGCTGCCCCTCATTTGAACGTTTCAGCCAGGAAATCAAGAATCATGGGAAGAGGAGCAGTGAAGGGATCAATATCATTATTCTTTGCCCAATAAGAGAACCTCTTCCATTTGCTAGTATAAATCTTTCTGGTAGTGGGCTTGTGAGAAGACACCAGGATGTGCTGTACTGCCGGGGAAATGTTGGGGAGCCTGGCTAAGACTGGAAGTGGAGAAACCAAGCTGTCAGCTTGAGAGTTTGGAGGGAGGGGTGGAGCACGCCCGACTGATGCATCAGGAGGTCCGGAACTGGGTCCAGTATCCAAGGCTCCACTTGTAGATGATGGCAGAGAAATGGGAACCATATCTGATGTGGCCAGTAAGGAGCAATGAGGATGAGCTTGCAACCCAGCGACTTTGCTTTCTGAAGACGTCGCCCATTGCCATACTTGAAGGGCCTCTGACACAATGGGTAAGATCTGGTCCCGCCTTGTTTGTTGATGTACCATACCACTGACATATTGTCTGTCTGAATTGCAATAGTTCCAGTAGGTAGACAGTCTTGAAGTGCTTGCAACGCCAAAAGCACCGCTCTCATCTCTAGAACATTGATGTGCAAATGGTACTCATGTAACTGCCACATTCCTTGGACAGTTTGTCCTAGATAATGCCCCCCCAAGCTATCTGGGAGGTGTCTGTAATCACTGTGGCTACTGGATGGGGGTCTAGAAAGGGTCTGCCCAGAGTCACCTTGGGGGAGACAAGTCACCATACTAAGTCCTTTTTGCAGGATTCCGTGATTGAGATCATATATGACACTGGTAAATCCTGGAATTACCACTGAGCAAAAAGAAGCCACTGCAGAATTCTCATGTGGAAGCGAGCCATAGGGACTAGAGTAATTGCTGCAGCCATTGAGCCCAAGTCCTTCAATACCTCTCTTGCCTGAACTCTCTTCTTTTGCATGAGGAATGAAACTTGCTGACGAATGGTTGACACTCTGTCTTGAGGCAGCTTTGCTATCATGGCTCTTGTATCTAGGTCTGCCCCTATGAAGGTAATAGACTGACAAGGCAACAAGGCAGACTTCTCATAGTTTATGGTGATGCCTAGCTGGGAACAGGTTTGAATTGTGTAGTCCCGTGTTTTGATCAGTTGATGCTCAGTGGTAGCAGTGAGGAGCCAGTCGTGTAGATATGGAAACACCTGGAATCCTAGACGTCTCAGGTGAGCCGTGACCACTGCCATACACTTGGTGAACATCCTGGGGGCTGTGGTGAGACCAAAGGGCACAGCTCTGAACTGATAATGACTGGCTCCCAGCCAGAAGCTTAGGAATCTCCTGGATCACCTGTCCATTTTTATGTGGTAGTACACATTCTGGAGATTGATGGAGCACATCCAATTGTTCTGAACCAAAAAGGGAAGAATGGACTGCAGTGTTACCAACCGGAACTTCGCTTTTTTTACTGATTTGTTTAGCATGCTGAGATCCAAGATGGGTCTCCAGTCCCCTGTCTTTTTTGGAACTAAAAAGTACCTTGAGTAAGTTCCGGATTCAATTTGGTCTGCAGGGACTTCTTGGATGGCTCTTTTTACTAGCCATCTTTGTACTTCTAGGATTGCTTGATCCCAAAGACTGGGTGGAACATCTGGGATTGAATGTTTTGTTCTTGAGTGGGGTAACTGGGAAAAGGGAATTTTGTAACCACTGGATATTATTGACAGTGCCCATGCAACTTTCATAACAGTTTGCCAGGCTGTTGGGTGCAATGATACTCTGCCCCTGACTGCCTCCAGAGACAGACAGTCGGGCCTCCCTTCAGGAGTGCTGGAAGGACCTAGCAGAGAATGTATCTCTGTCACCCTGCTGTTGCAGACCCCCCCCTGCCACAAGGCTGGCGTCTTCCATTATTGTTTCACCCTCTGCCCCTGGGGGAAAATTCTCCATGTGTGTCTAGTGAAGCTCCCTGGGATTTTTGAAACCACATTTTCCCACTCTTCTGACCTTTAGGGTAGGGATTCCTATGGCAGAGAGAGTCTTGCCATTCTTTTCACGCCTGGTGAGAGTCTCTTTTACCTGAGGCCCAAACAAGGATGAGCCATCAAAAGGGGTATTGATAAAGGAGACTTGAAGGGTTCCGCAAATTGACAAAGGCACATCCAGGAGTGTCTCCGCAAAGTAACTCTGGTACCTGCTGCCCTACTCGGTCCATCTGCTGCATAAGAAATTAATCTCATGGAGGAGTTAACCACTGAAGTCAAGGTCGCAAGCTGGGAAGCCGCCCTGTTCGCAACTCCCTCAGCTGTAGGATCCTGCAGGGTATCTCCCAACTCCTTTAGGAGATCCCTCTGAAGTCGTGTGAAGTGTGACAAATAATTCAGTGACCTGAGAGTAAAGGTCGCTGAAGAGAACATACGCTTCCCATACCTGCCCATCATATGGGACTCCTTGTTCGGTGGATGGGCAGATGAAGAAGTTTCCGCAAGTTCCTTCTTAGTGGCTGCTGCCACCACCATAGCATGAACAGGAATCCCTTTGGAAAGGAAGGACTTCTCTTCAGGGGCAGTTATAAATTTATTTGGTCTCCGTGGAACCAGTTCCATGGTCTCTGTAGCGCTTCATGTATTCTAACTCACTACAGACAAAAGTGGGTCAAAAGGCAGAGACACCCAAGAGATGGAGGGTCAGGAACCAAAAGCATCCAGGTAGACAGACTCATCCTCAGAAGGGGCTAGGGACTTCCAGCCACTCCTCTGTCTAAGGATTTCAAAGATGTCTGAAAAGGAGACATCCTCAGAGGGGGACCATGGGGACCCTTCTGATTTATCCAAGTCTGTGTCTGAAGTGATGGACTCAAGGGAATCCAGATGATTCCTCTTACATATTTTTTCCGAGTGACCTCCTCCGAATGTTCGGGGGAGGTTTCGGAAGAAGTGGGTTCACCCAATGGGGCATCCTGGGGCACAGGTTCCCTATGCTTGGTGGGAAGAAAAGGGTCAAAGGCAGGTACAGGTACTGAGGGAAAAGAAGCCGATGGAGCCGAGGGTAGAGTGGTCTCAGGAGACAGCACACTCATCACCTCAAGACTTCATGGTCCTGAGCCGAAAAAGCCTACAGCTCCAAAGAGCCCGGAGATCTCCTGCAAACTGAGAGCAATGGCTCTGAGGCTGATGTGGGAGCCGAGCTCACCTGCATCGAAGCTCCGAGAGGGAGAGCAGGGTCGGACAAGGGTCCGATGCCACTTCCCCCACTCAAAGTTGACAAGAGAGCTTTGGCGACCAGAACCCTCGATGGACTGAGACATCAAGAAGATTGGAGCAGGAGTCGGAACCAACAAAGGAGAAGTAACCAGAGCTGACAGTTCCACCACCACGACATCCATGCACTCTGGCTCCGAGCTCAAGAGAGTCAGAGGGGGAACCGATAGAGAAGCTGAATGGGCCGAAGGAGTCAATTTCTTATGGGCTGGGCTCGACAGTAATTTGGAAAGTGTCTGTGACTTGAAGAGCCTATTAACCACTCTCTCCACATCATGATCTGAAAGTCTGGAGGACCGTGAGGCACTCCTCACTAGAGGAGGACCGGTGACTGCCTGCCGCAGACTGCAACAAAGGAGACTGTGGAGCAGAGCGAAGACCTAAAAGACCTGGTTCTTTTATGGGCCTGGACTGCCTCCGAAGACACTGACGGAGCCGCCAGAGGCATAGCTTTGTCGGAGCCAACACTGGGAACTGACAGAGCCGAATTTTTCACAGCAGATTTTCATTGTTCTGATTTCGGAACTGTTGAGGATGGTTTAGGAGATTTGTCTGAGGAACTAGATACAAAGGATCCTGAGGGTTCTTCAGAAGGCCATGCAAAATCAGTTTGTTTTTTCTCTCCTGCAGGACTCTGGAACTGAAAGCGTGACAAATAGAGCACGAGTCCTGCAGGTGAACAGCCACTAAACAGTAAATACAACTCATGTGCACGTCCATAAGGGACATTTTTTGGCAGCACGAGTTGCACTTCTTAAAGCCAGAGGGTTTTGACTCTTTGGACATGCTGGATACCAGAAGACACAAACAGCAAAAAACAAGGCTCTAATGGCTAGCAAAAAACAGAACTACAAACATTACCACAAACAAGGATACTTTTTGTTTTTTGGAAAAAGAAGGGGGAGAGCCTCTCAGTAAAACAGCAACTCTCCCAATAGGAGAGCCACTAACTTAACCGGCTACTCCAACAGAAAGTGGGGAAGAAGAGAAGAACCCTCAAAGTTAAATGGGTTCAAGAGGAAAGCAAGGCCTAAGAAAACAACGGGCAAGAAAAAACAAAAACAACAGCTAAGGAAGGTCAGAAGGTTGTTTTGTTTAAACAAGGACTAAAATAGACACCACAAAGGTAATTAAACTGCTAATAACCCTAAAAAAGGAAGATAGCAAAATACGAAAAACTGAGTACTTAGCCTGAGCCAGTAGTCGCAATCTCGATGCTGCAAGCGACAAACAAGATCTGGGTAGCTACCGCTTGGCATGTCGGGATAGGGGTTCGCCTCATGCCAGTATAAGCTCTCGAGCTACAGTAAAACGGCCAAGTTGGAGCCGAGGATTGGCTCTGAACCCATCCGGCAAGAATGAAGGTGAGATGGGAACAACATAACATCAACTATTTCAAAGCATGTATACATGTCAATCGCATGCCCAAAGGGCTTAATTATTGGAACTATACAACCAGACTTATAGAAGGTTCATGTTTACATGAAGAATTAATTAATTTATTTAACAGACACAGCTGTGACCTTATGGAGGCACTTATTAAGCATAACCTGAAGTATATGGATTTATTATTTAATGACTTTATGGCTTTAGACAATAGTTTAGTTTCAAACAATAAATACAAACTTAAACAGATAATTACTGGGGAACTTTCAACAAAGCTGATAATATTGTGTATGATGTGAAAAGCAAACAAGCCAAGAAGTTGCACAGGGGCAAAATAGACTATGATGAAGGTAAAGCATACCCTCCTCCACCAGGGGTTACATTTTCTAGAGTACAAGAGGCTAATAACACACAATGCAGATGGGCTATAATGAAGGGTTCAACGATTTAGTTGATGGGAATGGCAATTATCAAGATCAACAATATGGAAGGGTGTCCATTTAGAATTCCCTCTCTCAGGAGGTCGTAACAGTTAAGGAACCAACACAGGGACTATAGAACAACAGCTAAGATGGCACAATGGGAATCGGGGTCAACAACATCAGAGGGACAGGGGAGGAACAAAACGAGACCATACAGGAAACAGATAATTTAACTATAGTGTACAACAAATGGCACGACTTTAAGATGTTCAGCTACAGTGAGGTAGCTGTCAATGGCCAATGGACTGACCTATTTGAAAGAACTCTTAACTTTTGTTCCAGCTAGAAGATCTAGGGTTGATGACATTTCAGTTGACCTTAAATTATTTACTCGTAAGCTTAATTTAAGTTTCTATTTTACCCAGAAGGATTATATAGTTCCTTATTCATCTTGTTCATGTAGAAAACCAAGCAGACTTAATCCTGAATGCACCTGGTGATTCTTTATTTAAAAAAAAATTCACTATGATATTAGGCAAGTTATTGCTAACAAATGAGTTATTATCTGTATAATTTAAAGTAAAATAAACAGGTAAGACTTATGAAGCCTGACAAAGGTGGTGGACTTATAGTTATGAATACCAATGACTATATCAATACGATGCTTGGAATGTTATATAGTGAAACCTATGAGGAGGTATCCATTAATCAAAGAAACATTGCTTACCAAAGAGTTGATACCTTGTTGGATGATTTACTGTTATAAGGCCTTATAACTAAAAGTGATCTTGGTTTTCTCACAGTAATTAACCCAAGGACGCCCACTATTTTTGGAATTCCCAAGATACTTAAAAATCTTGTAGATCCTCCTCTGCACCAGTGGATGCAAAATTGTCCAAGACTTCTAATATAGCTTGATTCATTGACTGCCAACTGAAGGAGTTGGAGAATAATATTGGTCACCTTTATAAGGACTTACGGGATCTTTTTGACTAGAGTTTCTAATGATAGCTTGATTTTTGTTACGAATGATGTTAAAATAGAAGTTATGTTCTTACCATAACGTTCCATGTTAGTTGTCTTCTTCTCGCCTTCTTCTTGCTGGATGGGTTCGGAGCCGACCTCGGCCCGACTGCCACTCTAAAAGCTCGAGAGTTGGTTCCACCGGCTCGAGGCTCCCCTTATATCCCACAATGCTAGGCGAGAGTTACCTCAGATCTCGTTTGTAAGCTAACCCCAGCTTATAACAGTAACAGTATAACCGTAAAAACAGAGTCCACCTCTAACAACAGGAGGGAAGAAGGGTGACCTACATCCTGAACCAAGAAATATGCAAAAATAGCATATGACTAAGAAAGAGGTGGTAGAAAGAGAGGTCACGATCACAACTCCTCTAGGTCTGTCCAGGCCAGGGGGAAGGAGGGCAAGAAGAAGGCGAGAAGAAGACAACTAACATGGAACGTTATGGTAAGAACATAACTTCTATATGTTAAGTTGTCTATCTCGCCTTCATTCTTGCTGGATGGGACCGCGTCCCTAGCACCTTGTCCCGGTGGCCTAACGGAACAGACTCCTGAGAACAGTGGAACCAAAGTTAGCTCTATGCCTAGAAGCTAAATCCAACTTATAATGAGAAATAAAAGTGTGAGGAGTAGCCCAAGTAGCCGCTGCACAAATGGTGTCAATAGGCAGTCTGTCTTGAAGGCTAAAGAAGTAGCCAAAGCTCTGGTGGAATGGGCCTTAGGCTTAATAGGCAATCTTTGTTGTCTAATTTCATATACCAGGGAAATCAAAGATGTTAGCCATCTGGATAATGATACCTTTGAAACTTAAAGTCCCTTTCTGCTTTCTAGGAGACAAACAATTGATCAGATTTTCTGAATTGTTTAGTTCTATCCAAGTAGTACCTTAATTGACGATGAACATCCAGGCAGTGTAACTTTTGTTCAGACCTATTGGAATATTCTGGAAAAAAGACAGGTAGGTCAATGCTTTGGTTTAGATTTGATGTTGAAACCACTTTAGGCAAAAAAGACGGATTAGTTCGCAAGGAGACTCTGTCCTTATGGAACAAAAGGTAAGGAGGACGGCAACTGAGTGCTTGGAGTTCTGAAACTCTTCTGGCTGATGTAATAGCCACCAGAAAGAGAGTTTTCCATGATAACAATTTCAAGGAACATGAAGCTGCAGGTTCGAAAGGGGAAAGAATCAAGGAAGCAAGAACTAAATTTAGGTCCCAAGGAGAAGGAGGATTTCGTATAGGAGGTCTGAGAAGAAAAACTCCTTTCAAAAAGGCTTTGCAAAGTTTGTGGGACATTAAGGCAGATTCAGAAATACCCACATGAAAGTTAGAAATGGCTGCCAATTGAACCTTAAGAGTAGATGGAGATGAACCTGCATGGAAGAGTTCAGCTAAAAAATCAAGGACTAGTTGGATGGAAGCGGTGAAAGGATCTATGTCCTTTCCTTGTGCCCAATATGTGAAGCGTTTCCACTTACTCAAATAAATCTTTCGAGTGGAAGATTTATGGGAAGCTATCAATATATCTCTAACAGAGTGAGATAATTGAGGAAGCCTGGCTACGGTTGGAATTGGAGGAACCAAGCAGTGAGGTTCAGAGGGGAGGGAGCGATGAAACTGACCCGACTGGTGGATCAAAAGATCTGGAACTAGGTCCAGATTCCACGGTCGCTCTAAAAGAAATTGATGTAGAAAGGGGAACCACACTTGTCGAGGCCAGTAAGGAGCAATGAGGATCAATGAGGCCTTCTGAGCGATAGCTTTCTGTATTACTTGAGAGATTAGTGGGAAAGGAGGAAATGCATACAGAAGTCCCCCAAACTTGGACTAGAGCGTCCCTGCTGGGTTGGCCTGGTAAAGGGAATAGAGTGAAATATTCTCTGCACTTGCTGTTTTGGGGAGTAGCAAAAAGATCGCAGCAAGGCTGACCCCACTTGAGAAAGATTTCTCTCACTACAGAGTCTTTCAGAGACCACTCGTGAGGCATGAGTATAGCTCTGCTCAACTTGTCCGCAATGTGATTGGACTTCCGGGATGTCGTTGCTATCAGAAAACGCTGAGAAGAAATCGCCCATTGCCACAGTCTGAGTGCTTCACACAGGGGTATGATCTGGTTCCGCCTTGTTTGTTGATGTACCACACTACAGACATATTGTCTGTCTGGATTGCAATCGTTCCCAAGGGAAGAGAGTCTTGAAGGGCTTGCAACGCTAAAAGCACTGCTCTCATCTCCAGAACATTTATGTGCAAGTGGCATTCGTTTGGTTGCCATGTGCCCTGGACTGTCCTGCCCTGATAATGCCCCCACCCGATCAGGGAGGCATCCGTTGTCAGAGTAGCAACCGGAGGAGGTGGAACAAATGGTCTTCCGACAGGAGCTGGGGAAGACATCCACCACATGAGATGCTTTTTGCAGGCTTATGATCATAATGGTGTGAGACATTGGAAGTTCCTGGTATGACCATTGAGTAAAAAGCATCCACTGAAGGATCCGCATGTGGTATCTGGCCAATGGAAGGAGAGGTATGGCGCTGCCATGATTCCCAATACCTTTAGAACTAACCTGGCTTTGACTCTGTTGTTGTTGAGAAGAAGTGACACCAATTTGTGAATGTCTGATATCCTTTGGTTCGTTAGCCTTGCAGACATGTTTATAGTATCTAAATTTGCCTATGTAGGTAATAGTACGACAAGGCGACAAAACAGACTTTTCAGTTTATTGAAATACCCAGTTTTGACAAACGCGAAAAGTATAATCTCTGGCCATCAGAAGGAGATGCTTGGTGGGAGCTGTGAGAAGCCAGTCGTCCAAATATGGAAACACCTGGAATCCTTGTCGTCTCAGGTGAGAAGCTACCACTGCCATGCATTTGGTAAACACCGGGGCAGTGGTGAGACCAAAGGGCAGGGCCCTGAACTGAAAATGACTGGTTCTCAGCCTGAAGCGGAGGAATCTTGGAGCGTCTGTTCATTTTATGTGATAGTACGCATCCGAAGGTCTATAGAGCACATCCAGTTTCCTTTGCCCAAAGGGGAAGAATGGATTGCAGCGTGACCATCCGAAATCTTGTTTTCTTGACTGATTTGTTCAAGACACTGAGATCCAAAATCGGTCTCCAGTCCCCTGTTTTCTTTGGAACTAAAAAGAACCTTGAGTAGATTCCGGATCCTTGTTGGTCTGCTGGCACTGACTGAATTGCTCTTTTTGCAAGCAGCTTTGAAATTTCCAAAGCTGCTATATCCCTTTGAGCGGGTGGAACATCTGGAAGGGATTTTTTTGATTGATTTGGAAAACGAAGAAAGGGGATAAAATAGGGGTCAGGAATGATGGACTGTACCCATTTGTCTTGAGTCAGGGATAGCCAGGCCTCTGGGTACAGTGACAATCTTCCCCGACTGCCTCAAGATGGGCAGTCGGGCAACACCTCAGGGATGCTGAAAGGGCTTGTCAGGAAGGCTTCCCGATTGCCCTGGTTTTGGACCCCCTGCCCCTAGGGCGTCTACCATTGTTATTCCTACCTCTGCCTTTGGCAGGAAAATGACTCTGTCGGCGAAGCCCCTTGAGATTGTTTACGGAACCACGTCTTCCCACTCTTCTGGCCTTTGGGGTAAGGCCTAGAAGGAGTCGAAAACGGACTCCGACGGCAGAAAGGGTCTTGCCATCAGTCTCGCACCTAGTCAGGGTGTCTTTCACTTGAGGACCAAAGAGAGATGATCCATCAAAGGGGAGTTCGTGAAAGACGCCTTGAAAGGGTCCAAAATTGCATAGATCCAGGCGTGCCTACGTAAGGCTACACCTGTCCCTGCTCTGCTCGCTCCATCGGCCGCATAAGAGAGGAGGCATGGAGGAGTTGGATATGGAATTAAGGGTAGCCAGCTGCGTGTTCATTTTTCTTGAAACCCGCAGCTGTAGGATCCTTTAACATTTCACTGGCTTCCTTGATTAAGTCCCTTTGAAGACGAGTGAAATGGCATAGGTAGTTCAGGCATTGTAAATGTCGCTGAGGAGAACATCCGCTTCCCGTACCTATCCATGGACCTAGATTCCTTGTTAGGTGGATGGACAGGTACTGAAGGATCAGCCAGTTCCTTCTTTGTGGCAGCAGCTACCACCATAGCATCCACAGAAACTCCTTTTGATAAAAATTGCTTGTCTGATGGAGCTGTGATGAACTTAGAGGGTCTCCTGGGAGTGGGGTCCACTGAATCAGGAGCCGTCCATGCCTTCTTAGCAACCACCTGCATGAGGGGTGAAGGGGGATACCCAGGAGGTGGAAGGACGAGAGCCAAACGCCTCAAGGTACACAGATTCGTCCTCCGAAGGGTTGAGGGCAGGCCAATTTCCCCTCTGTTTCAGGATCTCCAGAATGTCTGCAAATGAGACATCTTCAGAAGGGGAACGGGGAACCTCAGAATCATCCAGATCTGTGTCTGACGTGATAGACTCAGGTGAGTCAATGTGTTTCCTCTTACACTTCCTCTTCCGAGGGGGCTCTTCTGCCAAATCAGGAGAGGCCTCGGAAGAGGATGAAATCCCCACAGGGGGCTCCTGAGGAGCTGGCTCTCTGCGGTCCGGGATGAGGGAGTGAGTCGACTTGACCTGAGGCACTGTAGAGGGAGGGACGGCCGGAGCCGACTGTGGAGTAGAGACAGGCTCTAACACACGCACCCCTGTCAGGCAGAGCCAGAGGTCCCGCGCTAAGAACCTCCTCGGCACCGACAGTGATGGCTCTCACCAGAAGCACCGAGAGGGAGAGGGGGTCGGACAAGGGTCCGATGCCACTCACCCTCGAGCCGGGGAAGTCCGGCCAAATTCTTCCAAAGAAGAAAACGGAGCCGACGACGGAGCCGAAGACAATTGTATCGGCTCTGACGCTAACACAGTCTCAGTCCGAGCTCAAAAGAGTCGAAGGAGGAATAAGTTGATGGACCGGGGCAGGCATTGACTGATGAGTCGGGCTCTGAAGCATCTGGGCCAATGCCTCGGACTTAAGTAGTCGACTCACTACCCTCTCAAGGTCATGATCCGACAACCTCGATGACCTAGAGGAGTGAGATCTGCCGTTCAGACAGCAGGGGAGATCCTGGAGCCGAATGAACGGAGCCAAGAGATGGTGACCTGGACCTCTTCTGGTTGTCGGCTCAAGGTTTAGTCGGAGCCTAGTACCTCGGCCCGCCGGATCCACAGAAGCTGTGGATTGAGACTTATCGGCTCCAGCCGGAGCCGATAAAGGCAAAGGCTGAGAAACCTTAAGTCTCGGCTCAGTTGCTGGAGCAAGACTTGATGTCTTAGAGGGCTTCCTGAAGAAACAGACAGGGAATCCTCTGGCTTAAGTAAGCCTCTAAGAATTAATTTATTCTTTCTTTCCTGCAGGACCCTGGGGCTGAAGCCATGGCACACAGCACAGGAGTCCTGCAGGTGCAAAGGCCCCAGACAGTAGACACAAGAAGTGTGAGCGTCTGTCAGAGACATTTTCTGACAGCACGCATCACACTTCTTGAATCCGGAGACCTTTGCTTCTTTAGACATTTTTTAACTGACAGGTGTACACAAACACGCACACAAACACACAAGTTATACCCTGTCAGGAAAACACAATAAAATTAGTAGTAAAAGTAGAATTTAACTACAATAAACTAGAATAAACTACCAAAAAACACACACACTCCACTAGGGAAGGGAAGGCCTAAAGGCCCAATGGAAGAACCAAAGGTTCTAGGGAAAGAAAACGGAAATTATTTAGGGTCGGGAATAAGTTTTCTAATCTACACTAACTAAGTAAGAAAATTAACTTAAAAGGGGTTTTAAAGAGTAATCTTTACAAGAAAAATTAGCACTCACCAGGAACCGGTAGAAACAACCAACCTCGAAGCTGTAGCGGCAAACGAGATCTGGGGTAACTCTCGCCTAGCATTGTGGGATATAAGGGGAGCCTCGAGCCGGTGGAACCAACTCTCGAGCTTTTAGAGTGAACCCATCCAGCAAGAATGAAGGCGAGATAGACAACTTAACATCATCTTTTTTTCAGTTACTCCTCACCACACTGGTTTAGAGCAGTTTTATGATTTTCAGTGGATTACTACTGACATTGACGGCAATAGAATTGAAACTTTAAAAGATGGTACTAAAGAATAACCTTATTTTTTTCAAAGGCCAGTTATTACGTCCTTGATTGAAAAGGTTGGAACTTCTACTGGGATTGCCAGTATGAAAAATGTGGGCATTGTAATCAATGTAGTTATATTCTGGAAGCATCTTATTTTTTTATTCAGGGTATGGTGAAGTCAAGCTGAGCAAGAAATATCAGTGGTCTAGTGCAGTATGGTTTATGTGGCAAAGTGCCAACACTGTCCCAGTTTTTTTTGTATTGGGAAAATGGTGCAACTCTTGAGAGTTGGAATATATCCTCATATGTATGATATTAAGAAGACGGACAAGCAAAATGCACTGTATAAAGATATTAATATTTACAGTTCCTGTAGTTTTAAATTTTATATCATTGACAGTATTACAACTGATGTGAGGGATGGTCCTGTAAGCAATTTATTAGAGCTAAAGGAATTAAATGGCAGCTCAGGACCAATTTTACTTATGGTTAGGATTTAAATGACATGGTTTCTATTAGCAACATCCTTCGATTAAGGGCATTTTTTTTACATGTGATACAGCTAGAATATGACATTTTTGATCCACAAATACCTCTTAACTGTCCCTGAATTTGACTGAATTATAGCTCTGTCTCTCTTAATCCCACCTAAAAGTGGTGACTTTGAAGAAAAGGTAATGAACTACACTTAATAAATAATGAAAATAATTAGAGTTACAGACTTCTTTTACTTTAGAACATATATATTCACTCATGTTCTGTTATTTTTGTCACTGTCTTAATATTAATATATGAAAAGTGTCCATGATTGTCCCTGATTATTTCTGGATTTGTCCCCTGATTCTGTTGGGATTTGTCCCTGACTGGTTGAGCGCTACGTTAACATGGGATCAGTTTAAGTCTGAATTCTTATTTTTGTCCAAAATAAACTGGTTAATTACTCAGGAATATTTTAGGCAAGAGATGTGAATTATTATGAGCTGCAATAATGTCCCCAGGAGCATCTGTGACGACCATTTTTTTAGTATTGTGTTTTTGGACTGAGTGTTTATATTATTAACTGGAACAACAGTTTAGTGCGTTATGTGGGTAGTTTCTTTCATATGGGTAGTTCATTTCAATTAGTTATATTTTTAATATATATTTATATATATATTTATATATATTTATATATATATATATATATATATATATATATATATATATATATATATATATATATATATTCTATGGGTGTGTGTGCATGTATATATTCATATCTTTTTTATAATGTTTTCTGTTTTACAAGCTTTAATCATTTGTATGAAGTCACTTACAGATGTGAAGCTCAACCAATAGAATCAAGTGATGTATTTTACTATAAATGTTTACGCATGAATGAAATTTTTTTTTTATTCTGATGAAGTCCAGTTACCAGGACGAAAGTGCTAAATGGTTTTACTTCATTAAAGTGAGTGTTCAGGTTATCAGCTCCCAATTTCTTTTTCATTTTACTAGTTTTTATTTGCGGTGTCTTTGAGGGGTTATTAAGCTAACAGAATGGGAAGAGACCAAGAAGAAATTTATATTGCAAGCTAGAGACTTTTGGAATTGATATCAGAATATAAAAAAAAGAGACAGGGAGTCCTAACTGAAAGACCTGCTCTGATAGAGTTTTTAGTTGAATCTAGAAAGGAAGCCACAGTTAATAAAGGGGTAATTAGTAGGGCATATAAAATATTGCATAATAACTACAGGAATCAATCAGAAGCAGTTAGAAAACATTGGGAAGAGAGACTGGATAAACAATTCACAAGAAAACGATGGAAGGACTTATGTTTAGTTCCAAATATGAAATATGAAACAAAGTCTAGAAGAGTTAGGATTTTTGCAAAGTGTTTGTATAGGTATTTTACATCCCACGCAGATTCCAAAGAATTTTTCCTCAGGTAGATGGCAAATGTTGGAGGTGTGATGGGGAAGAAAGATGTAATTGGAATATATGTTTTTAGAGTGTAATAAGTTGGCAGAATTTAAAATTTCCTTACACTGTACATGGTCAAAAATATTTGGTGAGCAAAAGGGTATAACTAAGGACTTGATGTTCTTTTTTTTGAGCTGGGATAAAGGATCTGAATGGCCTAGACATTGTACGGCCTTGTTAAGTTTAGTTCTGATGGATAACAAAAAAAAGCAATTACTAGAAAGTCAAAATCAAAATATAAACCAACTGTATTTGAAGTAATGAATATTGTAACAGAGATAAAAGAACTGGAGCTGGAATCTTTAGAAAAGGTAAGAATAAATTACATACAAAAATGGATCGAAATTGTGGAACAATAGGTACAGAATATTTTTTTGAAGGGGGAGGGAGGTTTAAGGGAAGGCAGAAAGTGCGCATTTTATGACATGATGGATTGATGACAATTGTACAAAAGAATATATATGATGTATAATGTTTGAAACTATGAACATGCTAGTATTTATTTTCTTTCATACATGCAATAAGTGATATTTAAAAAAAAAAAGGTATTAAAATATAAAAAACTGCCCTAAATGGAAAAAATGAAAACAGCAGGGTATTTGTGGAAAATCATTATTCACTGTACACCATGCAGAATAGAAGTAAATTAATCCCAGCAATCAGGAAATGTCAAGGTGCAGGTGTGAGAGTCAAACTGCTGTGTCCAACTTTCAAAATATTTTTTTCTGAAGAATTAAATTCATTTGCTGATGCAGAACAGCCTAAAGAGGAAATTAAAAAGTGTACCCAACAAAAAGTGATCCAGCAAGCAGAAGAGAACTCTGCTTCTTATTCTTCTGACAATAAAGTTCATGGAGAGAGTGTTTATCAGTGAAACCCTTTCAAATGTTCCAAAGGAAAATGTTTTTCGAGACGGAAGAAATACAGGAATGGACTAGAAGTAGCAAGAGTACCTTGATCCTCAACCAGAGTCTTATGTTGGTAGATAGAGATGATCAAGAAGACCAGCAACACTGAAATTAGTGAATAAATGTCAGATTATAAAGCTTCAAACGCATTTGTGAAATACAGTATTGCAAATAAAGGTGTCTCAGAAGAGATTTGATTTTTGCTGTCTATGTTAAATTTGTGGCAGAACTGTAAAGCATGTAACCCACATTATGTCTTTAATGTTAGAAGAATATTAAAGTGGGAAAAAGTAACTGTAATTAACTTTTTTGTTCTCATTTGTATAAAACATTTCATGATATAAACTGCATGTTATATTGTAAAGCAGTTTAGTAGTGCGTGGAGTCAAGTGCATTTTAAATGTGTGGGGGAGACTTTTCTGTGACAGTTGTACATGTTAAAGATATTAAAATAAACAAGAACCTATTTAGTTGTAGGAAATATGGATTTTATAGTATACCAAGGGAAGAAAGACTGAACAGAAACAAGTTTAACTTAATTTTAATGCTGTGATCATAGGCTGCTGGGATGTGGGAGGGGTGTAAAAGTGTACTTATTACATTATCTGCAGAACCAAGATGATAATTTCCCTTGTTTCCAATGGTTTATATGTAGATTAATGTCACTGGCTTAAGCTATAACCAAGTTTTTGTACACAAATAGGCTTGGAAAATATAACGAAATGATGAAAGTCATGAAAAAATGTGAAGCGTCTTGCAACTGCAAAGCTATTAGCATGTTTTTTTTTCAATTAGCAAATGTTTTCAGTGTGAGACAATATGTTTGCAGCTGAAGGCAGTTAGCTAGTGAAATTTGAGAACTCAGCACAGCTCCTCGTGGTGGCCAGCAGTGTTCCTCTAGCAGCAGAGACCAGAAAAGACTACCTTTCCAGATTTTAAGTATTTTTCTTGGCTTTTTCGACTTTTTGTGCCTTTCGACCACTGTTTCTGCTTGTTTTATCAAAGTCTGCACTGTTTTTACTGTGTTTATAAGCTAAAACTGTTTACTGCACTTGCTAGTTTAAGTTTTGCCTAAAAGTTAAACTACAGGCTAATACACTCAAGTGTACTAGCTTTTGATAGCATTTAATCGAAAATCATAGCATTTATTGTGTTTTCTGCTTTTCTGTATAAAAACTTGTAAAAAACAAAAAAATATCCTTGTTTTTCCATACTTTTCTAACTAGTGTTCCAGAGACCAGATTTTGCTGATCCCTGGGCTTTGTCTTGGTTCCTGTGTTTCTCCATTTTCCTTGTTTGGTCAGGGGAAGTTTCTTTACTCACCAGTGAGAGTGGGGAGTACTGAGCTGCCTGTTTGTCCTTAGAGGAGTGGTTTAAGGCAGTAACTTGTAGTCTATTGGCCATTTTGGGTCATTTCCTGTCTTTTCCAGCCCCCTGCTATAAAGCACGTTTTGGCGGGCTTTTCCAGCTATTGAGAACTCAGCACAGCTCCTCGTGGTGGCCAGCAGTGTTCCTCTAGCAGCAGAGACCAGAAAAGACTACCTTTCCAGATTTTAAGTATTTTTCTTGGCTTTTTCGACTTTTTGTGCCTTTCGACCACTGTTTCTGCTTGTTTTATCAAAGTCTGCACTGTTTTACTGTGTTTATAAGCTAAAACTGTTTACTGCACTTGCTAGTTTAAGTTTTGCCTAAAAGTTAAACTACAGGCTAATACACTCAAGTGTACTAGCTTTTGATAGCATTTAATCGAAAATCATAGCATTTATTGTGTTTTCTGCTTTTCTGTAAAACTTGAAAAACAAAAAAATATCCTTGTTTTTCCATACTTTTCTAACTAGTGTTCCAGAGACCAGATTTTGCTGATCCCTGGGCTTTGTCTTGGTTCCTGTGTTTCTCCATTTTCCTTGTTTGGTCAGGGGGAAGTTTCTTTACTCACCAGTGAGAGTGGGGAGTACTGAGCTGCCTGTTTGTCCTTAGAGGAGTGGTTTAAGGCAGTAACTTGTAGTCTATTGGCCATTTTGGGTCATTTCCTGTCTTTTCCAGCCCCTGCTATAAGGCTTTTCCAGCTATTGAGAACTCAGCACAGCTCCTCGTGGTGGCCAGCAGTGTTCCTCTAGCAGCAGAGACCAGAAAAGACTACCTTTCCAGATTTTAAGTATTTTTCTTGGCTTTTTTGACTTTTTGTGCCTTTCGACCACTGTTTCTGCTTGTTTTATCAAAGTCTGCACTGTTTTTACTGTGTTTATAAGCTAAAACTGTTTACTGCACTTGCTAGTTTAAGTTTTGCCTAAAAGTTAAACTACAGGCTAATACACTCAAGTGTACTAGCTTTTGATAGCATTTAATCGAAAATCATAGCATTTATTGTGTTTTCTGCTTTTCTGTAAAACTTGAAAAAACAAAAAAATATCCTTGTTTTTCCATACTTTTCTAACTAGTGTTCCAGAGACCAGATTTTGCTGATCCCTGGGCTTTGTCTTGGTTCCTGTGTTTCTCCATTTTCCTTGTTTGGTCAGGGAAGTTTCTTTACTCACCAGTGAGAGTGGGGAGTACTGAGCTGCCTGTTTGTCCTTAGAGGAGTGGTTTAAGGCAGTAACTTGTAGTCTATTGGCCATTTTGTGTCATTTCCTGTCTTTTCCAGCCCCCTGCTATACTTTTCCAGCTATTGAGAACTCAGCACAGCTCCTCGTGGTGGCCAGCAGTGTTCCTCTAGCAGCAGAGACCAGAAAAGACTACCTTTCCAGATTTTAAGTATTTTTCTTGGCTTTTTCGACTTTTTGTGCCTTTCGACCACTGTTTCTGCTTGTTTTATCAAAGTCTGCACTGTTTTTACTGTGTTTATAAGCTAAAACTGTTTACTGCACTTGCTAGTTTAAGTTTTGCCTAAAAGTTAAACTACAGGCTAATACACTCAAGTGTACTAGCTTTTGATAGCATTTAATCGAAAATCATAGCATTTATTGTGTTTTCTGCTTTTCTGTAAAACTTGAAAAACAAAAAAATATCCTTGTTTTTCCATACTTTTCTAACTAGTGTTCCAGAGACCAGATTTTGCTGATCCCTGGGCTTTGTCTTGGTTCCTGTGTTTCTCCATTTTCCTTGTTTGGTCAGGGGAAGTTTCTTTACTCACCAGTGAGAGTGGGGAGTACTGAGCTGCCTGTTTGTCCTTAGAGGAGTGGTTTAAGGCAGTAACTTGTAGTCTATTGGCCATTTTGGGTCATTTCCTGTCTTTTCCAGCCCCAGGTATGACCCTGACCTTAAGCAGTATCCCACCCACCAAGAATGATGAATCAATACATAAGATAGAGATATCAGCTTACCAAAAATTGGCTTAAGTACTGGTGTCATTCAAAGGGGATCCAGTGTCTGTCTGCCTGATGACATGCTGTGGAAGACACGCTTGCTGCCAAGTAAGGGACGGCTTGCACCTGTCACCCTAAGGGTAATGCTGCAATGCCAGAAGTCTAAATCTCAAAAAATGCATGCACTCGAAGCCCTTCTCAGTATGGAGAACATCGATGTCTGTGCTGTGACAGAAACCTGGTCTGATGCATGAGACCATCCAGGTGCAATTAACCATAGGCAAGACTGCTGCTCAAATTGTAGTATGTTACAGGCCACTCCTCACAAACTCAGGAACCTCACATGGCCTCCCTGAAAACACTAGAGGGGATAAATGTATCACCAATCACCATCATAAGGTAGGTGACTTTTTACCCTAATATAGACTGGAACACTACTCAAGCCCAAACACCCCTAGCCCAAAGTTCCTGGAGTTCATAAACTCAAATGCCATGGAACAACTAGTCACCATCCGTGGACCCCAGCCATAAACAAACTCTACAACAAAAGGAGGAAGCTACTACAAGATAGAGCAAAATCCTTAAAAGGTAAGACACCCTTGATCACTATAAGTAAAAACTAAGAGCTCTCATAAAATCATCCAAAGCAAATTTGAGAAAAATAGCTAAAGACTCAAAAGACAATCATAAGGCCTAAACTCCCAGATATGCTCAGAACTAGTTCAAAATGATGTGAAGATTACTGATCCTACAGACATTGCCAACATACTGGCTGACAGGTTCAGTGCAAACTGCAAAAACACAGCATCCATGGGACCTGATGGTGTCAACTCAATGAGGAATTAAACCCACAGCTAGGACAGCTGTTTAATCAAAGTCTTACCTCTGGACATTACCCAGGGGTGGCGCACTGCAACTGTGGTCCCCAAGCCTTATCTGCAAAGCCATGGAGAGGATCATAATGGACCTCATAAATAAAGACATAGGGAATTTGCAGACTTTGGATCCAACCCAGTTTTTTGGCTTTGTCAAAGATTTATGCCTTTTTTAAACTTGGTTGACTTTTTGAAACAGTCACCAAAGCCATTGATGAGGAAAGGCAGTCCATACAGCCTACCTCGATCTGGCTAAGGCCTTTGATATATCATTGAAAAACTCATCAGCTTAAATGTTAACCCATACATTACAAGATGGGTTGCAAACTGGCTGATGACAGAACCCACAGGGTCAGAGTTGCTGGCGCCATGTCAGACTCAAAGCCTGTCACAAGTGGTGTCCCACAGTTGTTTGGCATCTACTTTTCTGAAGTACAAGCCATAGTAGAAAATACATCTGACACAGATATCCTTCAGAAGGGTCTCACAGAAGCGGGATAACTGGTGCAGAGCCACGGCCTAAACGATAACTGGTGCCAAGAGCCACAGCCTAAAGTTGAATGCCAAAAATGCATAGTCATAAAATAGGTGGCAATCCACTGAGCACAGAAGAAGTTATCAGGGACCTGGGGACCCAGGTTGATAGTAGTCTGTCATCGACACCCATGTGTAGCTAAGTAGTTAGGAAGACCTTCTACATTGCCCACCTTATCATGAAGGGATTCTCATCTAGATCACATCAGACCAATGATTTGTATCTGACCCGACACTTGCAGCAGCTGGAGAGGCCACAAAAGTTCCTCACCAAAAGGATAAAGGGTCTCAAAATCTGTCCTATGCTGCCCGACTGAAAGAACTCCAGCTCTATTCAGTGCTCAGAGGTGACCTTTGCCTAACATACAAGGCCATGTCAAACCCAGATTTGATGAATATGCTTCACCTCAAAATCTAGATCCATCAGATAGATTCATCACCAAATCTTGACCAATGGATGGGAGATAGGGATTACCTCAGTGTCACTGCTTCGACAGAGGCACAGCAAAATAATGGGTATAGTTCCCCATACTAAAGGATGAACCTATGAACCTATGAACCTATATTCTGTTCTAATTGAAATTTAAAAGATTCCTTCATACATTTGCATGTTGTTTTTTTCATTGCTGATTACTTGTACATGGAGACAAGCTGTCTGCAGGTGCAAATAATTAATTATCAGAGTTCTGAGCATTCTTTGCTGATGAAAATACAAAATTTAAAGGTGCTATGACAAGCAGTTCAGTGAAAAATGAAGTTTGAAGTTATTGGAAGTGACTAAGAGATGGCAGCCTCTCCAGCAGCTTTAATACTTTAATGCATTTAATATAAACGTTATAATTTAGTTTTAGTTAAAGGTAGCCAGTGCACTTTTTTAGGGCTAAAATGTAATGTTTTCTGAAAGCATATAAGTTGTTTTTCACACCTGGGAGGCTATCAGAGACAAAAAAATAACAGGCAGCAATTGATGGGAACGCAGGTTATAACGTGCTTTAGCATGGGTAACCTGAATTTTAGATTTGGTTATACCTGTGGGTGCAGCTGTCAATTTGGGGCAGTTGTTCCTATCTGGAGTGTTAATCTTCATTTGTTAAAATTGTACATAGTTTTGTATTTGTTTTACGTTAACAGGAGATGGGTATGTTTTAAAAATGCATTTAAATTTTGTTTGAGGGTTTTCATTAAAGCAAAAAGTCTTGAGAAATATCACTTAAGTTCCAATGGAGATGAGAAGAAACAACTTATAAAAGATCAGCCTGCTAAACATTAGAGTATGTATGTAAGACAAAAGTAGGATATGCAAAGATTTAGAAAGACTGCTGTTAAGCAACTATTTTGGTAACAAATCCAGAGTATCTAAAAACTTTTGCTGTAGCGATTTAGGCAGCAGAAAGTAGAAAGGGCTATCACAAAACTTAGGGAGCCTATGACAAGTAAAATAACCACAGATCATATAGAGGTCTCAAAGATATTTCAGAAATGTTATGAAAATTTGTATAAAGCAGATGAATGTGGAAACCAAGAAAGAGCAGATATGTAAATATTTATAGAACACTTAATTATGCCAAGATTAGAGGAAGATGAGGCTCAATGACTAATAGTTAAGATAGGAGGACATGAGATAAAAACTGTGATGCATAATCAATCTGCCAGGAAGTCTCCAGGAACCAAGGCTATTCCTGTGAAAGTGTGGAAGATAGAACAGAAGAAAATAATAAAGATCTGGAAGATTTTGATGAATAGTATTTTAAAAGAAGAGGGAGCACCAGCATCTTGGATGAAAGCTGTTATGACTATTACTCAAAAGAGGAAAAAAAAACATCAGAGTCAACCTCCTACAGAACCATTTCAATTTTAAACCATGATAATAAAGTGTTTGTCTATACTAGCTAAATGAATGGCAACAGTGTTACCAAAATTGATAGATGTGGATCAGTGTGGATTTGTGGAGGGAAGGCAAACATCTGACAACATTAATAGAACAGTGATGATCCAGAGGGAAGCAAAATGTATGAAAATACCACTGTTGTTGGTGGATCTTGACTGGGATTTTATAAGTAGAGCAATGGAAGCATTTGCATTCCCTGATACAATTCTTCTTCCTTCGGATTTTCACCTGTCTGCACATGATTGGCAGTGGAGTTTTTACGGTGTTGAGTTGCCAGCCCGGTGCCCAACATTCCACAGAAGGCACACGCATGCACACACTCACACCTAGGGCCAATTTAGAGTGTCCAATCCACCTACAGCATGTCTTTGAGATGTGGGAGGAAACCGGAGCACCTAGAGGAAACCCATGCGACCGCATTCCCTGATACAATAATAAGGTTAATTAGGAGGATATATGAAATACTGGAGACAAGAATTCAACTGGGAGGGTTCCTCTATGATAAGATGTGTTTGAACAGGGGAGCCAGGCAAGAATGTCCTCTTTCCCACTTTGTTGTTTGCTTTACACATAGAGCCAGTGGCAGAGAAAGTAAGGGACTCAGAAATTCAAGGATATAACTGCCACAGTAATCAAGAAAAGTTGGCTTTATTTCAGCTAATATTTCTTGTCAGTGTGGTTTGTTTTCATTTATACAAATGCATGATTGTCTATGTAGTAAGTGATGGTTTAATGAAGTTCTTTCTTGTTTAAAAAAACAGAAATAGAATAATTTATGTAATATTGCTTAGGTTATTTTATATATAGCAATATATGTGAAGTATAATGTTTGTTATGTTAATATAGTTTGATTACTTTTATATGAATGTAAATTTGCCTATGTCACAAGTGATAATTCAATAAGGTGTTTGAAAAAAATATATTATTTTGTACTTGATAAGTCTAGAAAAGGACATCTCACTGTTGTAGAACATTCTGAGATAGTTTCCAGTCTTTTCAGGATATAAAATTAGTGAAGATAAAAGAAAGGCTATAGTTAAAAATGATGTACCCACACATAACTTGGTTCAGCAATAACCATATTTATGGGGATGTGGTAAGATGAAGTATTTAGGAGTATAGATTAAAAATGCTTCTGTTATGCCAGCTAAGGATATGCAGGAAGAGACTAAACAAAGGAAAATACAAAAAAAAAAACTGAAAAACTGAAAGCTCTTGTTTATGGATAAGAAGATATAAGTAGTGAAAATGTTTTTAGTCCTTTTAGTCTTGCATACAAGTCAGATGTATTTTTATCAGCCAGAGGAAAAGTGTGGACAATAGCTAACAAAGTGTTGAAGGAATTTATCTGGGAGGAAAAGAAGGCAATAGTTAACTGGAATAAAATGATTCTCCCTATAGAATAAGGTGAGCGGTTAGGATTAGTTGATTTGAAGGGATATATTATAGCTATATGGTTAAGGCTCATATACACAACACAAACAGAAGGTTATAATTCAAAGTGGAAAGGGATGATGAAGAAGCAGGGGTGGAGTTCAAAAACTAAGGAGGGAGTGGGATTCTGGATGTAAATCCGTAAGGAGAATAATATGCATCATACAGAATATTACATTCATAAAACTACAGAAAGTATTCTAAGAACTAAGCCAACAAAAGAATGGAGAAAGGAGGGTTTACCAATACAGATGACTGCAAGTGGGGGATACAGAAAATAAGTAAGAAGGGGGGGTTGGAATTTACTCGAGAAAACAGGTAAAGAGTGGCAGCTACTTGCTCAAATTCATATTTGAATTTGAGCGTGAGAAGCTGTCAACAAAAACTACAAGATGCTTGAGTTCCTGGCTTCAAAACAGTGCTCTTCATAAGTTTGGGACTCGAGCACTTGTAGTAGGGCTGAAGGCAACATTAGTAATAAACATGAATTCAGGCGATTGAGCTTGAGAATGCATGAGTCATATGATTCACAGCTAACTTTTGCAGGCATAAATTATAACCAGAAAAGACAGAATTTCAGAAAAAAAAAATGTAGTGATTTTCTCCTCAAGGAAATAACAAATGCTGGAGATGTATGGGAAATAGAAAGGCAACTGGGAGCATGTTTTTTGTGAGAGTAAGTAGATGGCAGATTTTAAAATTTTCTTAGAGAATACTTCATCAGAAACGTTTGGAAAAGCAAATAGTTGTAACTAAAGAAATTATTCTTCTTAGCTGGGATCTAAATCACCTGGACATATCGAGGTCTTACTACATTTAATAGTATTGGCTGCAAAACAGCAATTGCTATAAAATGGAAATCAAAATCTAAACTAATTGCAATTGAAGTACTAAACATTGTAAAAGAGATAAAAGAACCAGAAATGGGATCTTTAGAAAAGGGAGGGAGCAAATTACATAAAGCTAAATGGAATTTGTGGGAACAATGCATGCAGAATAGTGTTCATGAGAAGGAGTGAAATTTAAAGGAAGGAAGGAAGGAATTGAGCAATTTATTGAATAAATGATTTAAAATGTATTCTGGATGGAAATAAAGAAATGCTAGTGTGAATTGTGTTCTATTACTGTATCTGTACCTATGTCACTGTTTTAATGTTATGCTTACCAGAAATGTTTAGAAAAAAAGAAACAGTGAAATCTGTTACTTCAAGTTGTGTTAGTTCAGAAACCCTGTGTACTGTGAAGTTCTTTTTATGAACTAATGGGTATTATTAAAACAGTCCAAAGTGTTTAGATTAAAGAACAGTGTACTAATGGGTGAAGTAGAGCCAGAGACAATTATTTCCAGTCACAGAAACAATGATTTTTACATTCCCAGAAATAGTCATTTACATATGTATAGAGTAGGGAGTCTTAAACCTGAGCAGCAAAATGCATTGTGATTGTGGATCACAAAGCATAAACCCCAAAGTGAATTCAAATCTTGCATTTAATGTTGTTGAAAACTGTCCTGCTTTACTTACTGGCCTTAAAAAAATTCTGAATTTTATAGAGCTATAGTGAAAAAATATGACACTGGTAGATTGGCAAGTGATAAGAACAAAGTTTAATTACCTGTATATTACACCTACTGACATAATATTTCTGAATCACAAGAAGAGATGTTCACATTCAAAAAAGGGATTGTGCCAAACAGCAGACAGTATGAATTATTATGTGTAAACAAAGGATAGGAGGTTGGCGAAGAAGTGGGAATGTCAGAGAGATGAAGAAAGAAGACAGGAATACAAGGAGATGAGGCTTATGGAGAAGCGAGAGGTGGTGAAGGCTAAGGAGCATGGAGAGTTGTATGAAAGGTTGGACACTAAAGAGGGAGAAAAGGACATGTTCCGACTGGCTAGACAGAGGGACTGAGCTGGGAAAGTGGTGCAGCAGGTTAGGGTGACAGAGGATAATGAGGGAAACTTGCTCACAAGTGAGGAGAGTGTGTTGAGCAGATGGAAAGAGTACTTTGAGAGGCTGATGAATGAAGAGAATGACAGAGAGAAGTTTGGATGATGTGGGGATAGTGAATCAGGAAGTGCAACGGATTAGCAAGGAGGAAGTAAAGGTAGCTATGAAGAGGATGAAGAACGGAAAGGCTGTTGGTCCATATGACATACTTGTGAAAGCATGGATGTGTTTAGGAGAGAGATGCCAGTGGGGTTTTTAACCAGAATGTTTAATGAAATCTTGGAAAGTGAGAGGATGCCTGAGGAGTAGAGAAGTGTACTGGTACCAATTTTTAAGAATAAGGGTGATGTGGAGAGCCGCAGTAACTACAGAGGGATAAGACTGATCAGCCACAGCATGAATTTATGGGAAAGAGTAGTGGAAGCTAGGTTAAGAAGGGAGGTCATGATTAATGAGCAGCAGTATGGTTTAATGCCAGGAAAGAGCACTACAGATGCAATGTTTGTTCTGAGGGTGTTGATGGAGATGTATAAAGTAGGTCAGATGGAGTTACACTGTGCCTTTGTAGACTTAGAGAAAGCATATGACAGGGTGCCTAGAGAGGAGCTGTGGTATTGTATGAGGAAGTCAGGAGTGTCAGAGAAGTATGTAAGACTGGTACAGGATATGTACGAGGGTAGTGTGACAGTGGTGGGGTCTGCGGTGGGAGTGACGGATGCATTTAAGGTGGAGGTGGGGTTACATCAAGGATCAGCTCTGAGCCCTTTCTTATTTGCACTGGTGATGGACAGGTTGACAGACGAGATCAGACAGGAGTCCCCATGGACTATGATGTTTGCGAATGACATTGTGATCTGTAGTGAAAGTAGGGAACAGGTGGAGGAGACCCTGGAGAGATGGAGATTTGCTCTAGAGAGAAGAGGAATGAGGGTCAGCAGGACTAAGACAGAATATATGTGTGTGAATGAGAGAGAGGACAGAGCAATGGTGATGATTCAGGGAGTAGAGCTGGCAAAGGTAGATGAATTTAAATACCTGGGATAAACAGTTCAGAGTAATGGTGAGCGTGGAAGAGAGGTGAAGAAGAGAGTCAGGCAGGGTAGAGTGGGTGAAAAAGAATGTCAAGAGTGATTTGTGATAGACGGGTACCAGTAAGAGTGAAAGGGAAGGTCTACAAGATGGTAGTGAGACCAACTATGTTATATGGGTTGGAGAAAGTGGCACTGATGAAAAGAGTGGAATCAGAGCTGGAGGTGGCAGAGTTAAAGATGTTAAGATTTGCATTGGATGTGATGAGGATGGACAGGATTAGAAATTAGTATATTAGAGGGTCAGCTCAGGTTGAACGGTTTGGAGACAAAGCCAGAGAGGCAAGATTACGTTGGTTTGGGCATGTGCTGAGGAGGGATGCTGGGTATACTGGGAGAAGGATGCTAAGGATGGAGCTGCTAGGTAAGAAGAAAAGTGGATGGTCTAAGATAAGGTTTATGGATGTGGTGTGAGAGGACATGCAAGGTGGTTGGTGTGACAGAGCAAGGTACAGAGAACAGGAAGAAATAGAAACAGATCATCTGATGTGGCATCCCCTAACGGGAACAGCTGAAAGAAAAAGAAGAAGAAGAAACAAAGGAAATGTGATGTTAAGCTTTGGACAGAAATACACATAGAGATTGAACTGATGCTAAACAAAGGTGTTAGATGTGGAACTTGTATCACAAATGCAACTCTAAACATCCAGTGATACCCATGTAGAAAAGTTATTACTGATGTATTCTAATTCAAGGACAATCAGTATCTTATATGTGTTGACTATTCTATGTAACCTTAGGTCATAATTCTAAAAAAAAAAAAAAATATATATATATATATATATATATATATATATATATATATATATATACATATATATATATATATATATATATATATATATATATATATATATATATATATATATATATATATACACACATACATATATATATATATATATATATATATATACACACACACACACACACACACACACACACACACACACACACACACACACACACACACACACACACACACACACACATATATATATATATATATATATATCTTTCTTTGCAAACTATCAGAACATTAATGAAGTCATTTTTTTCTCAGTGTGATGATACCCTTGATATACTAATTGAACATAATGGTTCACATTTTGCATCCATAACCTGGTTTCAAAGCTATTTAACAGGTAGACAGCAAGCTTTACAGTGAAGGCACGAACTCCCCCACTTTACCACCAGTAACACTGGGTGTTCCTCAGGGCTCCATCCTTGGTCCTTACCTTTTCTCTGTCTTCAATAACAACCTCCATTCCTCTACTCTGCATGCCTCAGTCATCCAATATGCCGATGATTCAACACTAATCTGTTCCACTCCCTCTCTCCAAGAACTACAATTACTAACACAAACCTCTTTCCTTTAATGGCTTATTAACTTTCAAGTAATACTCAACCCCAATAAAACCAAACTTCTCATATTCCATCTTAGGAGTGACTCCATTCCCTTACCCTCATCTACTATAATTTCTAATAACAAAACAACTATCTCTCCTGTCAGTCACACCAGACTTCTAGGAGTAGAAATAGACTGCTATCATTTCTAATAACAAAA
Organism: Protopterus annectens; assembly: GCF_019279795.1. Classification (NCBI taxonomy): domain Eukaryota; kingdom Metazoa; phylum Chordata; order Ceratodontiformes; family Protopteridae; genus Protopterus; species Protopterus annectens. Next base: position 426,117,553 of record NC_056743.1, on the reverse strand, counting down.
CAACTATCTCTCCTGTCAGTCAAACCAGACTTCTAGGAGTAGAAATAGACTGCTATCATTTCTAATAACAAAACAACTACCTCTCCTGTCAGGCACACCAGACTTCTAGGAGAAGAAATAGACTGCAACATGAAATTTGACATCCACATTTTGCTCACCATAAAGAAAGTTCATAAAAAATGGGAGGCACTATACAAAAATAAACAATTCCTCACAAACACCACCAGGACTAAAATAGCACAATCACATCTCATCTCTTCTATTCTGTATGCCTCCCCTATCCTCACCAATCTTAAAAAGTCTGATTTAACTAAACTTACTGCCTGCTGTAATAAAATTGCAAAATTTGCCACCGACAGCCCACACACCACTGCTCAGGCCTTAACTCAACTGGCTTGAACTTTCCCATCTTCTCCTTTACAACCAACTCCTACTAACCAATAAGATGCTGCAAACTTCCCTGATAAACCCCCTGCACTACAAAATCTAATCCATCCTTACTCTAGTACTAGGGTCCTACGCTCAAACAATAAAACTCTCCTTCAACTCACTAAAACCAACAACTCTGCAGGAGCCTCCCTCTGTTCAAATTGTATAGCAAAAAATTGGAACACTTTACCCACTAATACAACAGCCATGTCAACTGTGGCTCAGTTTAAAAAATCACTAAAAACACACCTTCAGGCAAACTGGATTTGCAACTGTGACTCCCCAGGCTAGTCTATTTCCAACTCCATTTGCTCACCCAGGATTAACCTTTCTTCCTCACTCTCTGACTACTGACCTCTCTCTTTGTTAGTCTCTGTCCTCATACTTCTCTCCTACTCTTCTCACCTAATACCTCTTCCAAGTAGAGAGACTTGTGTATTACTTTATTTGTGTCATGACCAGAGCATATGGAATGTTATTTTTGGATAAACAGACTACAGAGTTTCATTGATTTTGGTTGACATTTAACTGTTACTATTGTAATCTTAGCCTTGATTTAAGAGAGGTTGTCCGGTTCGATTCTCGGCTGGAGTGCCTTCTGTGTGGAGTCTGCATGTCCTCCCTGCGGTCGAGCGACATTTGAAGACATGCAGGTAGGTGCGTGCGTGAATGTGTATGCCTTCTTTGAAGGTTGGGTGTCGGGCTGGCAGCTCGGCAAAGTAAAAATCCACTGCGAATCATTACCGGACCGGAGTTCCACTGTGGAGACCCCTAACTGGGAAAAGCCGAAAGACATTAGTTTTAGTCTTACTCTGTTCTTATGAAGCTGTACATGTTAATCTGTTATACAAGGACATTTCTCCTAGTTGATGTACAGTCTTGTGTTCTTATCTAAGATTTCATGGATGAAAAATGTTTATAGTGTTTTTCATTTGTCATGTTTTTGTAATTGTTAATGTTTGTTATATGTGGAGCTTTTCTCCCCGGCCCTCCGCTGAAAAAGTACTTTTGTCCAATCTGACTTTCCTGGTAACCAAATGTAAAATAAAATAAATAATAAAATAAAATAATGTCAAAATTTATATCGTTTATTTTTCCACCACAGAGAGAATTTCAGCACGTCATGTTTACCAAGGTATCCTTAGTGAAGTGGTCAAATACAGAGATTCATCCAAAAAGTGAAGAACATCATAAAAAAATGTGTTGCCAGCTTTAATCAAGACAATTATATTTTCCTTCTTGAATACAGAAACACTCTACTTCAACCCATATGACTTTGGCATTCACAGCTGTTAACTGAGAAAAGAATAAGAACATTGCTGACAGCATTTTCTGTTCTGCCTCAGAGAGTACTTAAACTAAATGTAAAATCTGCAGGGCAAACTGTTTGTTCTACATAAACCAGATTAGCTAAGACATTATTTGCATTGAAATCAGGACAGATAATTCAAAATCCAATTGAAAAACACACTAAAACGGGGGGAATCTATTTTATTGGACATGCAAATACATTAAGATACTACATTTTCTAAACAAGAAAAGGTCAAAAACTGCAAATGAATAGCATGTACCTATAATCAGACTGGATTGTTTTCATCACAGTTTTGTGAAGTAAATGACAATCTACCAATAAGAGACAGTTCAAACTAGAATGTGTTACAACTGTCTCAAGCAGAGACTGCTCCAGAGTGTAATTCCTACATGTATCCTTGCAATGACTGTTTTATCATCCAAGTCTTCAGTTACAAGTGCTAATGATAACAATCTACCTGAAGATGACCAAGTACCTGATATGACCATAAATCAACAACACCTGACTGTAAATTATGTAGAGTTATTAGACAACCACCCAAATAGAATGACTGTGTTACATGTTGTTACAGCAAGGACTGAGTTACAAAGCTGCCTCTTAAAATATTATGCATGATTTGTATGCAGTAATATATATTCCTCCCCGGGCCTCCACTGAAAATGGGCTCTTGTGAACCAGTCAGACTCTCCCAGTAAATAAATGACAATAACTAAAATAAATAATAAATATATTTTGTATCTGCACCTACATCGAAGAAAACAGTTTATGTATACCTTGTGATATCTCTACACTGTAGAATGTTGCGTCTTTCGGCTTTTCCTGGTTAGGGGTCGCCACAGCGGAACTCCGGTCTGCTAATAATTGGCAGTTGAATTTTACGTGCCGAGTTGCCAGCCCTGACGCACAACCTTCAACGAAGGTACACCCATTCACGCATGTCTCCACACAGAAGATGCTTTAGCTGAGAATCGAACGTGACAACGTCTTGCTGTGAGGCGACAACGCTACCGCAGCACCACCACCGCGGACTTACAATATTCTGTTTATGTATTCTTTCTGAATAACACATTAAGTCTAAAGGGAAGGATATAAAATATATTGCCGTATATTTTTAAGAATCTCTTTAAGGTGAATGTCTGCAGGATGTCATGTGACTCTGTTTTGCTTTGGTAGTTGCTGATCTTACATTAAATTGTATGGTTGTTTATCTGGAAGCTTGTGTGTGCCTGTATCATTATTCTCTGCTGTAGGTACCTATGGAAAAAACTGAACTCGCAGTCAAACATCAGCAAAGTTCTAGAAAAGAGTCACTTACAAATATGGTGCTGCTAGGCTTTAGTGCAGTCTGGGGATCCCCACCACAGGATGATGGAGGACGTGAATAGTCCATGTATGGGAAACAAATGGGAGACAGTCTGGAAAGGAGGGGCTGGTATTTATCAAGCAATATGATCAAATAGCATCCAGGAAAAATGCCACTCCATATGAATTACTTATCAGCCACAAGGAGTTGCAATGCTTTGAGCATCAGGGCAAAGACACTTTTTCACCAACTGCTTTTGGCATGAAGGATTTGAATTACACTGCACACATTTGCTGACAAAGTGGTCTTGCTGTCAGTTTTGCTAAACACTAATCTGTGGACAAATCTGTTGAATGTATGCATAGCTCTCAACCTTCTGGCTGGAAAATGTGGAACATTGCCTCATAATGTGGAACAAATGTGCAAAATGTAGACTACATACTAATAACTTAAACTGGGAAGCTCACAGCATGGTTAAAACCTCACTTCATACATGCAAAACGTTCCTTTAATGAATGTATATGATTCAGTATTTTGTATTATTTACCATGAAAATTTGTTAAAAGAGAAAACTGCAATGAGTTTATGATAATCCTTTTCAATATGGATCTCAGATTTTTTAAGACCCCAAATGGAGAATGTTCCTCGTAATGAGGTATGGTTGAGAGGTATGTATGTATCATGCTTGTTTGCAGGACTGAACTTATAAAGCCAGAGACACTGGAGCAAAGTATAAGGAAAGATTAACCTAATTGTACAATTTCAGCTGAGATAAATTTATTTGTTGTTTGATTATTTTAGTATTTTGTTTTTTATTTTATTAAAATAACTTTTTTTACTTTAGAATGCATTTTGTTTTGAGAACTTAGCATATGTTTTTGGATTTTTTGATTAACAGCTGCTTACAACTGCTGGTCAGCATAAATTATTGCATGCTAGGTGATTACAAATACAGCGATTTTTAGATTTCTGAAGATTAGCTCGCACTTTTAGTTTCAACTACATTTAAGGCATAATACTGCAGACTTCTTATTTTAGTTTTCAGTATTTCAGCTAATTAATCAATGACATATTAAGAGCCTAATTTATTAATTTGTTAACCAGGTAAGGGAAATGGTTGTCACACACTCTCTTCAACCGTAATTCCGGGCTCAATGTCAAGGGTAAATGCAATAGCTATTGTGGCAGATATGTATACTTTAAAGTAGCCAGCTAATCAGCATTTTTGGAAGGTAACTGGTACACCTGGCAAAACGCCACATACATACAGAAGGAGCCTGCAAACTCCACACAGAAAATGACTGGAAATTAGAAGTGAAAATCTCCCCACAACCCTTGATCCATTATGCATTGAACTTAACAATACAGCTTCTGTACTGCCATTTTTATTTTTCATTTTTGACTGCTGACTTATGTCTGTTTAAATCTGTTGGTGCATAGTTCAGATTATCTTATCTTGCAGACTAATTCAGTGCACAATCAGTTTTGTGACCAGGATTCAATAGAATAGAATTAGGCTTCATCTACATCTCTGTTACATAAAGACCTATACATTTTGAGACAGCCATACAGAGAATACCTTGATTAGAACACATGGCTATGATTGCATAGTTTTCCATGTTTTGGACAGGATACTGTTAAGGCAGAGATGGTGTTGATTGTTCGCCTGCTTCTCAAGTACCTATTATAATATTTTTGACTTGTCTGACATTGGCTAAGCAACCCAACAAGTACATTTGAAAGACAGAAGCTTAGCTGGGTGTGATGCGGAATAAGGTGAAGTCCCAAGACTAGAAAAACTCCCTTATCAGCCTCAACAAAAAGTTGGGATTCCTCATCAAATCCTCTAAAGGTAGCTATGAAAACAGAATTGCAGCAGATAGTAAAGACAACCACAAGGCCTTCTATAGTTATGTAAAGAATCTCCACGGCAATACCCAGATTTGCTCTGAGCTACTGCACAATGGTACCTCCTATCCTAGCCTACAGATATTGCCAATATACTGACCGACAGATTCAGTGCCAATTTTACCCCTCCCCCCAAAAAACCAATTACAATACCATTAGATTGCCAGACACCCAGTGTTACTGCTGCACAGGTTAAAACAGCACTGTCCAAGGCCAAGAATACAGCTTCTATGGGACCTGACAATATCCCTGGCTGTGTTCTACATAAACTGCAGAGTGAACTGGCACCTCACCTGTGTGCCCTGTTCAATCACAGCCTCACCTCAGGCTTTGTCCCTACCAAATGGCACACTGCTACAGTCATCCCTCTTTACAAAGGAGGAGCGACTACATACCTTGGGAACTATCGCCCCATTAGCCTGACGAGTATGATATGCAAAGCTATGGAACGCATCATCATGGACCTAATAAACATGGATATAGGGAATCTCCAAACTCTGGATCCCACATAGTTTGGTTTTGTGAAGGGTAGATCATGCCTGCTCAACTTGGTCGACTTCTTTGAGTCAGTCACCAGAGCTGTGGATGAAGGCATGATGGTTCATACAGCCTACCTTGATCTGGCCAAGACTTCTGATACCATTCCCCACTCAGGAATCATAGAAAAGCTCACTAAGCTTGGCATCAACCCCTATACCACCAAGTGGGTTGCAAACTGGCTCACAGATAGAACCCCAAGTCAGACTGCCGACCAGACAAGTGGAGTCCCACAGGTTTCGGTCCTGGGTCTTCTCCTGTTTGGTATGTACTTCTCTGAAGTCCAGGCCAACACGAAGGGACTCTGGCTGACAAAGTTTGCAAACAATTGCAAGTTGGGTGCTATTATTAACACCCCAAGTGATGATGACATCCTACAGAAAGGTCTCACTGAGACCAACTACTGGTGTCAGAACCATGGCCTTAAGCTCAATGCCAAAAAATGTGCTGTCATCCCGTTTGGGAAAAACCCGGTTCCTATGAATTACCACATCGATGGTAGTCCACTGAACACAGAAGGCGTTATGAGAGATCTGGGAACACAGGTTGACAGCAACCTCTGTTTTGACCACCACATTGCCACTGTGGTCAGAAAGTCCTTCTATGTGGCACATCTCATTACTAAGGGTTTTGCATCCAGGAAGAAAGAGGTCATTGTCTCCCTCTACTCTTCCCTCATTAGGCCAATCATCGGGCACAATGCTCCATTTGGCATGTACCTCACTAGACACCTGCAACAACTGGAGAGGCTGCAAAAGTACCTCACAAATAGGATCCTAGGCCTTAAACACTTGTCCTATATGGATAGACTCAAAAAAACTCCAACTATTCTCTGTCTCATATCGCCTACTTAGAGCCGATCTCTGCTTGACTTACAAAGCCATGTTTGACCCAGCTCTGTTAGAAATGCTACATCTAAAGAAATCCCAGTCCCTCCACACTACACGCTCCAAAGACCTCAGTCTCATTACCACAATCAACAGAACGTGCTGGAGGGACAGGTTCATAACCCAGAGACTGCCCATGGTATGGAATAGACTTCCCATACATGTCAAACAGAGCACCTCACTGGCCCTCTTCAAGAAAAATCTTGATGAGTGGATGGGAAATAGAAAATTCACCCCAGGGATCACTCCAGTGGCTTTACTCGACAGAAGCACTGGGAACTAAGGTTGGGTGGCACGATGCCAGGGCAATCCTATGGGCTAGGCTTGTAAAGGCTCCAGCGCCATTAGCGTAGAACGCACCTATGAACCTATGAGAGGACAGTAAGAATGGGTCAGAATGGAAGTAGTAGTACAGGCTGAATGGGGGGAGAGGGGGGAGTAATAAAGATTTGAGCTGGGATTTTGATTCAGGAACTTCAGGGCCACAGATATCATGTGATCTGCAGGACAATGGGCAAGCTTTATAGGTACATATAGATGGTACAAATAGTTAGTGGGTTGGTTAGGCAAATAAGGATGAGCAGAGTAAGACTAAGAATATGAGACAAAAGAAGATGGAAAAGATAGGAGTGAAACAGGTAGAAAATAAGAAGAAATGGGCAGAGGACATAAGAGAAGTACAGGGAAGTAAAGACAAGTAAATCAGAGAACAATAAGGTGAAGTATAAAGAGAGAAGAAACAGTCAGGAGAGAGATGACAAAGTGAATGATGTCAGTGTAGCTGGATGGAAAAGACAGCGCTGAAAAGTGATGAGGGGGAAATAGATGCAGATGTGGCCATGAAGAGCCAATAACACCATAAGAACAGGAGGTAAGTAGGCAGGAATGGAACTGGACTAAATGGGAATGAAAAAGTAGAAAGAGGTCAGGAAAGTGGTACCATCTACAGAAAGATGATAGCAGAAAAAGTTAAAATGAAGGTGGGGGGTAATAAAAAAAAAGGAAACTGAGAAGGAGAAGATAAGAGACAGTCAGGAGTGCAAAGTAATGAATAGCATTTGCAAAAAAAATACAGAAAATATGGAAAGGGATCAGATCTGGAACAGAGAGGGAAGCAACAAATATAGACACTGTGAAGAGCCAGTTATGTTCAATTGGAGGACACAGGCAGAGTCAGAAAGGGTAGTGGCATGGGACACATGACATAACTTCAATTAGTGGCTCTGAAGTTTGATGGTACAAGCAAATAGGATGGGCGTGTCTGTCCTGGGAAGGAAGAGATTCTGCTGAGTGGAGAGCTCACTGAACTGTGGCATAGGTCAGAGGTCATAACAAGGCAGACCACTAGTCTGGACATGTGAAAAGGCTAAGAGGTGTACCACTCTAACGGCTAGGTTCAAACACATCCTCTGGCCACTCATTACTGTCTCTTCAGCTGAACAACACAATGATGTCAGCACTCTGGGAGGAGTGATAGGTCAAGGGACTACTGATTGACCAGCTACCATTTGCACGATGGCTGTTAGAGTTGTGTCTTCTATGTCTCTATAGCAGTCCTCATTCCCCAGGCATTAAAAAATAGAAGTTATGTTCTTACCATAACGTTCCATGTTAGTTGTCTTCTTCTCGCCTTCTTTCTTGCTGGATGGGTTCGGAGCCGACCTCGGCTCCGATTCGGCCACTCTAAAGTTCGAGAGTTGGTTCCACCGGCTCGAGGCTGCCCCTATATCCCACAATGCTAGGCGTGAATTACCTCAGATCTCGTTTGTGAGCTAGGCCCAGCTAAAAATACAACCAGAAATACTGGAAAGGGAGTCCACCTCTATAAGCAAAGGGAAGGAGGAAAGGTAACCTAAATCCTGATCCAGGAAATATGCACCGCAGAGCATATAGGTATAGCAAAGAGGTGGTAGAAAGAGAGGTCATAATCAAACTCCTCCAGGTCTGTCCAGGCCAGGGGGAAGGAGGGTGGGACGCAAGAAAGAAGGCGAGAAGAAGACAACTAACATGGAACGTTATGGTAAGAACATAACTTCTATATGTTAAGTTGTCTATCTCGCCTTCATTCTTGCTGGATGGGACCGCGTCCCTAGCACCTTGTCCCGGGTGGCCTAACGGAACAGACTCTTGAGAACAGTGGTACCAAAGTTAGCTCTATGCCTAGAAGCTAAATCCAACTTATAATGTGAAATGAAAGTGTGAGGAGTAGCCCAAGTAGCCGCTGCACAAATTGTGTCAATAGGCAGTCTGTCTTGGAAGGCTATAGAAGTAGCCAAAGCTCTGGTGGAGTGGGCTTTAGGTTTGTTAGGCAGCTTTTGGTGTCTAATTTCATAAACAATAGAAATCAGAGATGTTAGCCATCTAGATAGCGATACCTTAGAAACAGAAAGTCCCTTTCTGCCTACCGCATAAGATACAAACAGCTGGTCAGTTTTTCTGAATTGTTTGGTCCTATCCAAATAGTACCTTAACTGACGATGAACATCTAGCCAATGCAGTTTTGTTCAGACCTATTAGAATATTCTGGAAAAACACAGGAAGGTCAATGCTTTGATTAAGGTTAGAAGCAGAGGCTACCTTAGGTAAAAAGGACGGGTTAGTCCGTAAGATACCCTGTCTTTGTGGAACAACAGATATGGTGGTCGACAGCTGAGTGCATAAAGTTCTGAAACTCTTCTAGCTGAAGTAATAGCTACCAGAAAGAGAGTCTTCCATGATAGCAATTTTAAAGAACAGGAAGCTGCAGGTTCGAAGGGGAGAATCAGAAAACTGAGAACTAAATTAAGGTCCCAAGGGGAGGAGGATTTCTTATAGGAGGTCTGAGTAGAAAAACTCCTTTCAAAAGGCTTTGCAAAGCTTGTGGGACATTATGGCAGACTCTGAAATGCCCACATGAAAGTTAGATATAGCTGCCAATTGAACTTTGAGAGTAGAAGGAGATGAACCTGCATGAAAGAGTTCAGCTAGAAAATCAAGAACCATATGAATGGGAGCAGTGAAAGGATCTAAGTCCCTTCCTTGAGCCCAATAGGCAAAACGTTTCCACTTACTCAGATAAATCTTTCGAGTGGAAGATTTGTGGGAAGCTATCAAAATATCTCGAACAGAGTGAGATATTTGAGGAAGCCTGGCTAAGGTTGGAACTGGAGGAACCAAGCAGTGAGGTTCAGAGAGGGGAGGGAGCGATGTAACTGACCCGACTGATGGATCAAAAGATCTGGAACTAGGTCCAGATGCCAAGGTTGCTCCAACAGAAATTGATGTAGAAAGGGGAACCAAACCTGTCGAGGCCAGTAAGGAGCAATGAGGATCAATGAGGCCTTCTGAGCGATAGCTTTCTGTATCACTTGAGAGGTTAGTGGGAAGGGAGGAAATGCATACAGAAGTCCCCGGGCCAAACTTGGACTAGAGCCGCCTCTGCTGGGCTGGTCTGGTAACGGGAATAGTGTGAAAAAATCTCTGCACTTGCTGTTTTGGGGAGTAGCAAAAAGGTCGCAGCAAGGCTGACCCCACTTGAGAAAAATTTCTCTTACAACAGAGTCTTTCAGAGACCACTCGTGAGGCATGAGAATAGCTCTGCTCAACTTGTCCGCGATTTGATTGGACTTCCCGGGGATGCGCGTTGCTATCAGAAACCGCTGAGAAGAAATCGCCCATTGCTACAGTCTGAGTGCTTCTCGACATAGGGGATAGGACCTGGTTCCGCCTTGTTTGTTGATATACCACACTACAGACATATTGTCCGTCTGGATTGCTATCGTTCCCAAGGGAAGAGAGTCTTGAAGGGCTTGCAACGCTAAAAGCACTGCTCTCATCTCTAGAACATTTATGTGCAAGTGGCATTCGTCTGGTTGCCATGTGCCCTGGACAGTTCTGCCCTGATAATGCCCCCCCCCACCCGATCAGGGAGGCGTCCGTTGTCAGAGTAGCAACCGGAGGGGAAGGAACAAAGGGTCTTCCCAATAAGAGCTGAGGGGAAGGCATCCACCACAGAAGATGATTCTTGCATGTTTGCGTAATCATAATGGTGTGGGACATCGGAAGTTGCTGGTATGACCATTGTGTGAAGAGCATCCATTGAAGGATTCTCATGTGGAATCTGGCTAATGGAAGCAGAGGTATGGCAGCCGCCATAATCCCCAATACTTTTAGAACTAACCTGGCTTTGACTCTGTTGTTGCTGAAGAGGAGCGAGACCAGTTTGTGTATGTCTGATATTCTCTGATCTGTTAACCTCGCAGACATGTTGACTGTGTCTAGATTTGCGCCTATGAAGGTAATAGTACGACAAGGCGACAAAACAGACTTTTCGCAATTTATTGAAATGCCTAAGTTTTGACAAATGCGAAAGGTGTAGTCCCTGGCCATTAGAAGAAGATGCTTGGTGGGAGCTGTGAGGAGCCAGTCGTCCAAATATGGAAACACCTGGAATCCTTGACGTCTCAGGTGAGAAGCTACCACTGCCATGCATTTGGTAAACACCCGGGGGACAGTGGTGAGACCAAAGGGCAGGGCCCTGAATTGAAAATGACTGGTTCCCAGCCTGAAGCGGAGGAATCTTCTGGAGCGTCTGTTCATTTTTATGTGATAGTACGCATCCTGAAGGTCTATAGAGCACATCCAGTTTTCCTTTCCCTATAGGGGAAGGATGGACTGTAGCGTGACCATCCGAAATCTTGTTTTCTTGACCGACTTGTTCAAGATACTGATATCCAAAATTGGTCTCCAGTCCCCTGTTTTCTTTGGAACTAAAAAGAACCTGGAGTAGATTCCGGATCCTTGCTGGTCTGCTGGAACTGGCTGAATTGCTCTTTTTGTAAGCAGCTTTGAAATTTCCAAAGCTGCAAGATCCCTTTGAGAGGGTGGAACATCTGGAAGGGATTTTTTTGATTGGTTTGGAATGCGAACGAAGGGAATGGAATAGCCTTCGGAAATGATGGACTGTACCCACTTGTCTTGAGTTAGGGCTAGCCAGGCTTCTGGGTACAGTGACAATCTTCCCCCGACTGCCTCCGAAGGTGGACAGTCGGGCAACACCTCAGGGATGCTGAAAGGGCTTATCGGAAAAGGTTTCTTGATTGCCCTGGTTCTGCGGACCCCCTCTGCCTCTAGGGCGACGTCTACCATTATTGTTCCCTCCTCTGCCTCTGGAGGGAAAATGACTTTGTGCGTCAGGCAAATTCCCTTGAGATTGTTTGCGGAACCACATTTTCCCACTTTTCTGGCCTTTGGGGTAAGGTCTAGAAGGAGTAGAAAAACGGACTCTGACGGCAGACAGAGTTTTGCCATCAGTCTCGCACCTAGTCAAGGTTTCTTTCACTTGAGGACCAAAGAGAGATGATCCATCAAACGGGGAATTAGTGAAAGACGTTTTAAAGGGGTCCGCAAAATTGCATAGTCGCATCCAGGCATGCCGGCGTAAGGCGACACCTGTCCCTGCGGCTCTACTCGCTCCATCAGCCGCGTATGAAAGGAGGCGCATGGAGGAGTTAGCTATCGAATTCAGGGTAGTCAGCTGGGTGTTCATTTTGTCCTGAAAATCTGCAGCTGTAGGATCCTTCAACATCTCACTCGCTTCCTTGATCAAGTCTCTGGAGACGGGTGAAATGGCATAGGTAGTTCAGCTTAACGCATTGCGAAGGTCGCTGACGAAAACATCTGCTTCCCATACCTGTCCATAGACCTAGATTCTTTGTTAGGGGGATGAACAGGCACTGAAGGATCAGCTAGTTCCTTCTTGGTGGCAGCAGCTACCACCATAGCATCCACAGAAACACCTTTGGTCAGAAATTGTTTGTCAGTTGGTGCTGTTATAAATTTAGAAGGTCTCCTGGGGGTAGGGTCCACTGAGTCAGGAGCCGTCCAGGCTTTCTTTGCCACCACCTGCATGAGGGGATCAAAGGGGGGAGACACCCAGGAGGTGGAAGGGCGAGAGCCAAACACCTCAAGATACACAGATTCATCCTCCGAAGGGTTAAGGGCTGGCCAATTTCCCCTCTGTTTCAGGATCTCTAGAATGTCTGCAAAGGAGACATCTTCAGAAGGGGAACGGGGGGAACCCTCGGAATCCTCTAAATCTGTGTCAGAGGTGACAGACTCAGGTGAGTCTATGTGCTTCCTCTTACACTTTCTCTTCCTAGGGGGCTCCCCTGCCAATTCAGGAGAGGCCTCGGAAGAGGATGACCTCGAACGCACCCCTGTCAGGCAGAGCCAGAGGTCCCCGCTCCGAGAAGCTGAGAACCTCCCTCGGCACCGACAGAGATGGCTCCGAGGCCGATGTCGGAGCCGAACTCACCAGCGCCGAAGCACGGAGAGGGGGGTCGGACAAGGGTCCGATGCCACTCATCCCCTCAGAGCCGACGAGGGAAGTCCGGCGCCGAGATTCCTCAAAAGAAGAAATCGGAGCCGACGACGGAGCTGAAGACAAATGTATCGGCTCCGACGCTACCACAGTCTCGGTTCCGAGACGTCCCGGCTCCGAGCTCAAAGGAGTCGGAGGAGGAATATTTAGGGGAATAGGCTGAGGCATCGACTGATGAGTCAGACTCTGAAGCATTTGGGCCAGTGCCTCGGACTTTAGAAGTCGACTCACTACCCTCTGGAGGTCATAATCCGAGAGCCTCGATGACCTGGAGGAGTGAGATCTGTGGCTCCGTTCAGACAGCAAGGGAGACGCTGGAGCCGAATGAACGGAGCCAAGGGATGGTGACCTCGACCTCTTTCTAGATGTCGGCTCCGATGGTCTGATCGGAGCCGACCCAGGAATCTCCAATACCTCGGCTCCAGCCGGGGCCGAGGGCACCACAGAAGCCGCAGTCAGCCACTCATCGGCCCCAGCCGAGCCGATGCAGTAGCAGACTGGCCTTAGGCCTCGACTCAGAAGCTGGAGTCGAGGTCTTAGAAGCCTTGGAAGGTTTTCCCGAGGTAATAGATAGGGAACCTTCAGGCTTAAGCAAACCCCTTAGTATGAGTTTGGTTTCCGTTTGCTGCAGGACTCTGGGGCTGAAGCCATGGCATACAGCACAAGAGTCCTGCAGGTGTAAAGGTCCCAGGCAGTACACACAAGAAGTGTGACCGTCTGTCAGAGACATTTTCTGACAGCACGAGTCACGCTTCTTGAGGCCTGGGAGCTTTGAATCCTTGGACATTTTCAAGGAACCGAAGTGTAACCACACACAAAAACACACACACACCGATTACACTGTCAGAAAAAATAAGTTAAATTACTTTAAATCAAAACTTCTGAAAAGTTAAGTTGAGTTAAAGGTATAAACCCCTACCAAAACACATACACACACTGTAAGGGATGGGAGGGCCCGAAGGCCTAAGGAAAGAACTTATTAGTTCTTAAAGAAGGGGCTGAATAAGGGTAGAAAGGATAAAATATCCACTACACTAAAGGTAAAAAGGGAAAAAACTAAGCTAAAGGAAGTTTAAACCGTTATTAGACTAATCTAATTAAAACTGACCTGGAGCCGGTAGAAACACAACCTCGATCGCTGTAGCGGCAAACGAGATCTGGGATAATTCACGCCTAGCATTGTGGGATATAGGGGCAGCCTCGAGCCGGTGGAACCAACTCTCGAACTTTAGAGTGGCCGAGTCGGAGCCGAGGTCGGCTCCGAACCCATCCAGCAAGAATGAAGGCGAGATAGACAACTTAACATTGTGCATCATAAGGCTTACTTCCCACGATGATGGGGTTCCTCCTGATGTTAGGGTCTCTTTAGAGACAGACTAGCAGGAGCAACTAGGGAGTCCAGGAGTTGTGCATGCATGGCAACAAGAAGAACAGCTAGAAGGTTAAATGGAACTGGGGGTAAAGAGAGAGAGATCTACTGTACATGACAAACTATAATAGTAGATTTATAGACAAGTTTTACTCTATGACTGTAATTTGAAGAAACAGTTAAGCAAGGAGATTATTAAAAAAGAAGGGAGGAGTAGGGAGGAGTAAAGAGATGGAAGAAGAGGTAGAGGAGAGTCAGAAAAGTGTTAATCAGAAGATAGATCTATTTACAAATAGATATATTTTCAAGTTTGTGTGTTGACTGCTAGCATGTACAATAAAAAGCTAAGTAGAATTGTGTAATTACCCTTTGTCGAAAAAATATGAATTGGCTGTAGATGATAGTCACTGCTGATAAGATACCCTGACCCCATCTGTAAAAAAAGGGAAAACGGGCTTATGAATGGATGGATTTGTAGGTCTCTTTTAGTGGTCAAATAATGTTTGGAAGGTTTTAACATCTGTTAACTGTCTTACTGTTTATGGGAGTCTCTACCAGGCAGTGGGAGCAATGTTAGTAAAACTTCTATATATTCAAGGTTAAAAGTGGGTCTGAGAAAAGTTAGGGCTTGGTTGTTCTTGTTTCTTAAGACGGTAATGTGATTGGTAAGAAGGTACAAAAGCTAGTGGTTTGGTTAGGCAGGTAAGGAAGAGTAGAGTTAAACTAAGAGTAGGAGACAAATGAAGATGTAAAAGGAAGGAAATTGTGTTGTAAATCTCATGCAACATTAAGATGTTTCAGATGTAAAATATTTTTTGTGTAATTATTGCAAGAAACTTAGGAAGCATTCATTTCCCCTTACCTCTCAGGATCATCAACATTTACAAGTATTTGCAGGATGCAAACTAGACCATCTATTGCAAAGAGGAGTAGAGGATAAACCTATATTATACCATGACCCCCCATTAATATTCCAAAACGTGCACGCTGATTGGCCAGCGCGGCTCCTCGACTGCGTTATACTAATGGAAAAAGGTCCAGTCGCCCGGACTTTTTCCATTAGTATAAGACTTTTTTTAAAACACTGTCTTGCTATGTTAAAAGAGTTTAACATAACACAGGTTTAAAAGCAACGGAGATCTCCGTTGCTTTTTAAAGCTGTCTCGCTATGTTAAACTCCTTTAACATAGCCAATAGTAAAAAGCAACAGAGATCTTGCTTTCTCCGTTGCTTTTTAAATGGGTTTAACATGCGAGACAGCTTTAAAATAAGCAATGGAGATCTCCGCTGCTTATTTTAAAGGTCTCGCTATGTTAAACCCATTTAACATAGCGAGACAGGTTTAAAATGTTAAATGTATTTAACATAGCGAGACAGTTTAAAATAAGCAACGGACATCTCCTGCTTATTTTAAAGTCGTCTCGCTATGTTAAACCCATTTAACATAGCGAACAGCAAAAAGCAACAGAGATCTTGCTTTCTCCGCTGCTTTTGGCCACAGCTCTGATGTACTGAGGCATGCGCAGTACATCAGAACTGCCGGATGCCAGACAGCGGAAGGGCAGCAAGATGATTATACAATGCCATTATTTAAGAAAAGTAATTGTTTCTTTTCTTAAATAATGTCATAGTATAATAGCAATAACCCACTTCTGGGTGTGGGTAATGCGGGATTTACCCACGGTTGTCTTTGTTTGGTACATAGTTTAATATTGTATTCTGTGGTATAGCCTGGTTCCTAGGGACGGGCAGATAGTGTTCATGGAGGATTTGCAAAGTGACATGCCAGCATCTGATACGATTGTTGGATAATGTTGGGATGTGACGGATGTAGGGTTATGGTTAACTGTGTTGCACAGAAAAATCAGCATACTTAAAAAAACATTTACTGAGTTCAGAAACTAATGTGGCTGATGTGGGCGTAGGAACTATAAAAATCAGTTAATTAAACACAAGTCTGAGGACTGTCATGGAAGTATCTGGATCATTGTAATATAAAACAGTAAAACAAGCAAGCAAATGAATAAAATGTGTAAATTAAAAGAAACCACTCAAGCAAGCAATTTTAATCTAAAATGGACTGTCAGAATCAGTTGTAGCATAACGTGTTTAGGTTCTTCTAGCTAGGTCTTGCTTGCTAATGCAACAAAACAGAGAGAGAGTTTATCAAAATGAGGGTTAGTTACTGGCAAACTCTACAGTGTTTCATTTGATTTGTCAGTATAGGCTGAGGTTGTTAAAACTATGTAGCAAACTTAACTTCTAACAGCATAGGGAGGAGGGGATGAAGCTGGATGTTTGCTTTTCCTGGGCTGGGTATGCATGTTGGAGTTCAATGACACAGAATAAGTGCTTAATGCAGATAGGGGAATGGCAATTTTCCATTGCCAGAAGTTTATTTCTGAGAAGAATCTTTACTCTTTGTAGCTGAAATCAGTTACTGGTTTTAAAATGAAAGTGAAAATGGTTACAATAAGCACTGCAGTTGTATGAATAGGTTGCATGTGTGTGTGTGTGTGTGTGTGGGGGGGTCTTTTCCCTATTAAGGAACTTTGTGATGCAAATGACTGCTTTAAACGCAGGGATATTATAAAATACGAGGCTGCATTACATCTCATGCAGCAGGATTAAGGAGTTCACATTTGTCCCAATTTCATGTAACATTAAGATGCTTCAGATGCAAATTGCTTTTTTGTGTAATTATTACAAGAAACTCAGGAAATGTTAATTTCCTCTTACCTCTCAGGACCATTGACATTTACATGTTTTTGCAGGATGCAAACTAGTGTAGTTTGATTAAAACTGTGTGGTATTAGAGTGTGGCAAATTTATTTGGGAAAAGCAGATATCTAAGTTGTTGTTGTCTTTCGGCTTTTCCCAGTTAGGGGTCGCCACAGCGGAACTCTGGTCCGCTAATAAATTGGCAGTAGATTTTCACGAACGCCGAGGTGCCAGCTCGACGTTCAACCTTCAACGAAGTCACGCCCATTTACGCATGTCTTTCGAATGCCCACCCAACCATGGGGATGACATGCAGATTCCACACAGAAGGCACTCCAGCCAAGAATCGAATGGGAGAACCTCTTGCTGTGAGGCAACAACGCTACCGCTGCACCACTGCGGATGTATGAAAAGCAGATATCTAAGTACTGAGTGTTATTTTTATAAATGTTTGAAAAAGGGCACTGGGAATACAATGGGGTAGTTCTCATTTTTGGATTACTGGTGAGCCATTAATTTAGAAGAAGACAGTAGGTTTGAAGAAAAAAAGGCATACAGTGGTGGTTTATTTATTTTATTTATTTATTTTACATTTGTTGACCGGGATAGTCTAACTGGGTTTATGTTCATTTTCAGTAGAGTCCCGGGGAGATAAGCTCCAAGAGATTACTAGATTACTAACATACAGTTACTAGTTGTTATACAGTTAAATACTACAACTTTTAAATAGTTCAGGAATCTTCGCAGTTTATACAAAAAACATGTTACAAGCATTAGATAAGATATTTTAGACTTTATGTACAAGACTTCATTAGTAACTAGAAAGTAATTGTTAAACAAATACAGACTTCAAGTTTAAACAGTTCAGCAATGCTCACAGTTTAAACAATACTTGTTGCCTGCCTTAGGTAGGATGCTTTAGAATTATATGCAGAAGAATTTAACTAGGTATTTTAAATTATCTCTATTAGGATATGATATGTTTTTGCCAAGGATAGACCTTGATCTAAAAAGACACAGATAAAACAGGAATTAGGTCTTAAGAAAGGTTTTTGGGATATAGTATGAGATTAGTCTGGATTTGTACAGGGACATAACCAGTGGGTTTTAAGATAGAGTTTCAGATTGTGTTTAAAAAGTGTAAATGAAGACAGTGATGTAAGTTCATGGGGGAGTTGGTTCCAATACTTTCCAACTGCATTTGAGAACAGAGCATCTCCTGCCATGTTATTAGATTTACATGTTGATACAAGTAGTTTATTAGATGAGCGTAAAGTTGAAAGGTTCTTATATTGGGTAATGAGACTAGCAAGTATTGGGGTACTGGTAGGTTGGAAAAGGGTTTTGTGCGCAATGGTGAGTTGTTTAAAGTGAATCTGATTCAGAAGCTCTGATCAGCCTAATTGTTTTAGATTATGGCAGTGATGGGTCCTAACGGAGGAAGCAGTAGCAAATCTGGCAATGCTATTGTAAGCGTTGGCTAGCTTGTTAAGGTTATTTTTTGACAAGTTAGTATATATGGAAGAAGCATAGAGAAGTGTGGAGATAAGGTGGGAATAGGCAATAGTGGTTCTGGCTAGTGGGGAGAGAAAGGGTTTTATCCTATAGAGGGAGCCTAGTTTCCTGTTGACAGTTTTTATGGTATTGTTGATATGGGTTTCAAAGTTCAGGTTGTTATCAATGGTTACCCCTAGAAGTTTAGTTGTTGGATCGGGAGATATGAGTGTACCATTATTGGATAAGACTGAAAAGTTCATTGGGAGTGATTTACGGGTAGGAGTGAAGAGGAGGAGTTTGTTTGTTTGGGGGGTTCAAGAGGAGGCAGCGTTGTAGAAACCAATTTTCTGTTTTATTGAACACTGAGTTAGAGTCTGTAGTTGGGATTGAGATTTAGCTGAGCAGATTATTGTTGAATCATCTGTGTATTGTACACAGTTAGCTAAAGGAATAGCTAGGTTGAGGTCATTGATAAATATTGAGAAAAGGAGGGGGCCCAATATAGAGCCCTTAGGAACACCTAGGGTAACTGGGAGATGGGATGAGAGTTTGTTGTCCCATAGCACTGCCTGCTGTCTATTATCAAGGTAGGACTGGAACCATTTTATAGTCTTTGTGTCCAGAGAGAAGGATTTTAGAATATTGAAAAGTAAGTGGTGGTTGACCATGTCGAATGCTTTTGAAAGGTCGATGAAAAGTGCTGAAGAGAGAAGATTGTTATTATGGTTTTTATTGATGCTGTCAGTGAAGGATAGGAGTGCAGTTGTTGTACTGTGGAAAGGCCTGAAGCCATGTTGAGATTTGGCCAGTAAATTGTTCTGGAGTAGGTGGTCTAGTAACTGTCTGTGGATGCACTTTTCCATTATTTTAGCTAATGGGGAAAGTAGAGCTATGGGACGATAGTTAGAATATTCTCTGGAGTTTCCACCCTTGTGTAGGGGGATAATGTAGGAGATTTTCCAGATGGTGGGAATAGTGCTTTCTTATATGGTTCTATTTATCAGCAATGATACAGGATAAGCTATGACTTTGGCTGCCTTTTGCAGGTATTCAGCAGGTAGCTGGTCAGCTGAGGGGGTAGTAGGTTTTAGTTTAATTAAGAGGTTGCAGATGAGGGAAGTTGGGACAGGTTGCAGGTTTAGAGTTGGGAGAGAGTTAGTAGTACTGGTTGGAAGGGCAGAGCTATTGGCTGTTAGTTGATTAGCAAGTGTTTGGATGGTCTCAGTGAAGAAGGTATTAAAGCATTAGCAGTTTGCTTTGGATTGTTAGAATTTGATCCTATAGGGGGTGATGTTGCGGATTGACCTGGTTGGAGTAGTCTGTTTATGCTAGCCCAGAACTTTTGTGGATTATTTTGGTTGGTCTGTTGGAGGTGGAAGTAAAAGATTTTTTTTATCTTCGAATATGGCTTTCTTAGTCTCATTTCTTTTTTGCCTGAATTGTTATTGGTCTACGGGGTTTTTAGTTGTACTCCATAGTGCCCAAACTTTATTTCTCTGTTGAATTTTCTGCCTGGTTTTCTTTGTAAGCAATGGGGCAGGTTTAGATTTAATTTTGATGGAACGCTTTGGTGCATGGTGGTTAAGGATTTTTAAGAATTTTGAGTTAAAGTAGTTTGTTGCTTCGTCGAGTGGGAGGTATTGTATAGGTGACCAATCACGTTCTTTTAGTTCAGCTTGGAAGTTATTGGGGTTAAAGTTTCTGTTACTTCTTGCTGTTTTATATATGGTTGGGTTGTGCAAGCTCAACCTTTGCCTGATTATGTAAGTGAGAGAATGGTCACTTACATCATCAGGGAGGGTCCCTACATTATAGAGTTGTTGGTGATTATTTATTTGGGTTTACTTTGTTTAACCTTGTTTAACCTTTCTAAGATGCAGCTTTCAATATGAGGTGCTTGTTGATGGCCTCCATTTTGAATCCCCAAACTTATGAAGTCAAAGAGGTCAACAGGGACATTATCAGAAGGACGTGAAAGGGAGCATCTTCAGTAAGATTTATGAACATTGACGCTGCTTTTCATCTCTTGTCTATTTCCCCACAACATTAGCAATTGTTGTGTCTGAGCTTGGAATATATTTGTCCAAGTCAATCTCAAGGGATGTGTGATTGCATGTCCTACTTTTGAGACATTCAGAAAGAAAGAAAGAAAACTAAGGAATAGGTGTGATGCTCTATCTCAGTGACTGTGTAATCATCTGGGAAGGTGAGGATTTTCCCAATGCAAGGAGTACAGATCTTCAAAGAACCATGTCACAAGCTAGAAGCTGCAGTGGCACTAAAAATATTAGAGGGCCTAGGGAAAAATCATGTCCTTTCTGGGTATCAAGACTGATCTGCAGGACCAAATATCAGATTGCCCAGGAGTCCCCCCAGGTACACATCAGTTAACTGACAGGCAAAAAGGAATCTATAGTCAGGGAGGTAATGTCTCCCTTATGACTCCTGAGCTTTCTGTTCAGGGCCATCACCCAAGGAGATTATTCACCAGATCACTAACCTGCCTATAGGGGAAGGACAGCATTACACAGTCAGAGTCAGAATCACAAGCAGAAATGGGCAAAAAAGGCAGCCTGCTCTTACGTTCTTTCTGAACCACAGTGCAGTTTCTTTCTGGCCAGCTGATTAGCGGTACAGCTTAGACTTAATGCTGAAAACAGATGCTTTTGAGGTAATACCCATAGAAGGTTACTTTGGTGAGGAAGATGGCCCATGGAAACATGGATGCAATTCATAGGTAGTTCAGGGTATAACATTCTTGGACCTGATGTCCATATGGATTGTATGCATACCTCTTAAGTGTACCTCATTACGAGGAACGTACCTCATTTCGGGTCTTAAAATCAAAGTTCCACATTGAAAGAGTCTGTCACATTCAGTGTTTTAGAATTTTTTAGTGAAATCCGTAGTAAATAGAAATTGATCATATTACTTCATTAAAAGATCTTCTTTATAAGTAAAACCAGCATATTTTAACCATCCTATGACCTTCCTAGTTAAAGTTGTTAGTAAGCCATTAGTATGTGTTCCACATTTTGCCCATTTGTTCCACATTATGAGGGCTAGTGTTCCTCATTTTGGAGATGCAAGGTTGAGAGCTATGATTGTATGATTTGTATGGTATGAGCATCACAGTTAGTAGCATGATTACATTTTGCAACAGAAAGATGGGCAGAAGCCACTCCATTGAAGAGAAGATCACTGAAATCTGTAAGAGCTCAGGCAATGATGAAGACACTGGTGTCTGAATGTGAACAAGTCTTCTTCCAGATATTGTCATGACAATACTACTGTTATTGCTGATAGTTTTTCTCGAAGTTTTTGCAGGTTCAGAACATTGGCTCCAGAAGCAGAGTGGTTCCAAAAGTAAATGCTACAAGAGGCAATGGCTGATTGGTAGTAGCATGCAGTTTAGCTGATTAAGGAACCATGGACTATTGGTACCAGGAAAGTATACACTGCACCTTTACTAGTCATTCCGAGAGTTTGTTAAACAGGCTTAATCCTGGGGGCAAAACATGCCCCTGTAAGTGCTAATGAGGTAACTGGTGGACAGACGGTAGAAGAAGAATTCTGTTAGAACCACAAGGGTGCAGCTAGCAGCATCATTCTCTTACTCCAAGCTCTTGGGTGCAGGGACTGTATGAAGTAATGGGTAGCCAGAAGGATACTAAAAGGCTGGGTCAGGCTTAGGGCCCAACAAGTGGATTAGAGGCAACCTCTGAATAGGTAGTTATTCTCTATGATCATGTAAGGAAAACATAAGCTCAGCCACAGATATGTCTATGCAGTACAAGCTAAGCTAACCACATTCTTATGTTATACTGAATTCAGAATCACTGAGGTTTTGGACAGCCAAAGGGATGGAGCAATTTAGCCACACTAGTAGGGGGAGATATGTTGGTTCAGTAAGGACACAACTTTCATATGGCTGAGTCAGTCCACAGATGCTACTGGACAGCAAATAGTATAAGTAAAAGATGTCAAGAAACTTACTTGCTCAAGTCAAGTGGGAAATACTGTTGGGCACTTATGAGGAAAGCATCAAGGATCCTTGGCAGCTTATTTTTTTGTCAACAAGTTAAGATACCGCTATGAAAACAGCAACATTTGACAGGCTGTTGAAAGTAGTAAGACGAATGGGAGACTAACAGTACATATAACTATGTATCCCTTTAGACGTGGTAGTGTTTCAGCTTTAGTGTGCCAGAAGAACACAATAACACTCATTAAGGAGCAACCTGTTTACCCTATATTGTAAAAAGAAATAGCTAACATGTACAATGTATTGCAAAGATGGTACGGGTAGACACAGGCAGCCAAAAAACGGGTAGTATGCAATACAGAACAGTAAAAAGAAGCTGGAAACAGAGGCCACTGTCCATGTTCTTTTTTGCAGGTCCCATGGGGGGATGATTCTTTACTGTACTGGACAGAAGGAGGGCCAAATACTATCCAAAGACTGAAGCAGCAGGGTGTGGACATAAACTGGTGCCTTTATTGGAAGGATTAGCATGGCATGAAATGACACTAGCTAAGACTAGAAGCTCCAGTGGCACTAGAAAAATTAAAGGCCCTAGGAGGAAAAGGGGCAAGGATCTTGAGACAATCAATAATGTTACTACTACATGTGGGGGTAATACTGTTGGTTTATTCCAAAAGCAATGTTTGTAAAGGCTATGTGTAAAGTAATGCAGTGGTACAAATGAAGTTTCCAGAAAGCACAGTAATTTGGTTTGTAATTCTGCCCAGACTTGTATGGAAATATAGAATAATGGGGAGAGTCATGGAAGGACCAGGAGATTTATTAATACTAGAATGGGAGGACCGGATTTGAGGGTACTACAGCACCCAGACATGGAAGATAAGGACATAGTCTGGTTTCATAAAGGCAAGGTACACCCTTCAGGTGTAGGCATGGATACTTTTAGCCTGCAGTTCAAGCCTATTTCATAGCAATTAGAAGTGTATGATGCAGCTTGATAGCAATAAACAACCAGGCAAACAAATAAATAACATAAAGAAGAAAAGCCCAAAAGGAACAGATGAAGATGGTTATAACCAGTTCTTGAAAAGAGAGCAAAAGGAGGGGAGTCTGGCATTGGTGGGACAAGCCATAATTCATCACAAGGTACATGAAATGCAATTGCAGGCTGTGTAGATAAAATTACTGAATGGAATCAAAGTGAAAATGAACTGAAAATCAGTAAAGGAAGAAAACTAATAAAGCAATATAAATATGTAGTTCTGATGACTAAACAAAAGAAATTTCAAGCATAGACCTGCTGCATCAAAAGGGTCAGATAAGAGATAGAATGGAGTGGGCAGTGATCAGTTCTTTTATCCCATCAGGTACATACACGGTTCATCACTGCCTGCTTGAGCCCTGTTGGAGACCACAGACTTTGCAGGTTGCAAAAGATTAACAAAGGTAGAGTGATAGATGTTTGGTGAATGACATGTGAACATATGCAATGAGTGAAATGATGCCTGGCCATCAAAATGACTTCTGGCGCTTGAGTGCCTCTCCACCACAGTAACTTAGTAACAGCTAGGCCCTGCCCAGGAAGACCACAAGTCAAACGGATATACCTAGGATCAACCAATATGGAGTTATAGTTGTACACAGGGCATGGGAACAGGGGGCAGGAGAATAAGCTGGACGCTTCCTGTGGTTAGGTGGGGAATGTGGAAAATGTATAAAAATAAAAATGTGCTACAGCATTTTAGCCTACTAACAAAAGAAGCCAAAACTATATTTGGAAAAAGTGTTGATTCCAGATTTTGAATATGCATTACCTGGCACTGCAACCAGTTCCAAAGCTAACAACATACAATAACTCCTGTAAACCTTTTTAAACAAATTGTGGAGATTTATGTATAGCTCTCCTAAGACAGCATCAGTGTGACAGACAGAGGAAAGAATACACACACCACTTGTACTTTAAAGTCCTCACACTAGGACACTGCTGAGCCTCAGGAAAGAAGCTGAAGTTGCATTCAGTACCTTGAACATTATGTTCTTTTGCATATCTCATTGGAGTCTTAACATTCCAGATTTCATTCTTGAAAACTGTCCATGGAACCTTGATTATTCAGCCGCAATTCACTTGACCAAAAAGCACTAGCAACTAAAAAGAAAGAAAAGAAAAGATGGCCGATGCAAGAAAACTGAATATGGTTTTCTTTGATGAACAACTACCCTACATCCGCATGCAGGGGGCTGTGCCCTCTGTGTCTCCACATACAGTTACTATAATCAGTTCAAATGTTGGTCATCCTGGGGGAAAGAGGAGAAACATTTTTAGGCTTTTTGATAGCAATCTTGTTTTATTGTCTGCTACTGCATCTTTGGCCAATTTGAATATTTCCCATCTCAGTACCCAAACTGTGGAAACTGCTGCATACAGCACCTGAAACAAGCCAACCACTGTCCTGATGATTTACTGCTGCTTTGAAAAGGATGTGACTTACTGAAACTCAGTTCTCTTGCATCACTGCTACTACACAAATCATTCTCCACACGAGGCATAGATCTGACCTATAAGAGCAGTTGTCTAGAAACTTCTTGGATACAGATTGTTAAAACTCAAAGTAAGATACACTTCATAGAACTTTCTGGTGAAAACTTGCATAGTGTGATGCTTATAGTATCTGCATTCTCGTATATTTCAGCTCAAATGTGGCACAGCTACTAGTCCTGTTATTTTTCACACTTCTGCATACTCATCCATAAAGTTTAACATACAGACACTCACAAACTCTAAATTCTTTACAAACTTGCTTAAAGTTCTTAGTACTTTGTAAGTAGGTGAGATAATCAGCTAGATGAAGTCAGAGTTAAATGCGAGAAGATATTCACCATCCATGGGACTGCTTTCATGCATGTAACTGTTTGCCCTACTCTTTAAGAAACAGGAAAGGACTGCACTTTTAGGAGCAAATCATCTGAAGTTTAACCTTGAGATGCCAAACTTGCAAATCGTTGAGATCTCAGCTACTGTAACTTGTAAATGTACAATATGGGATAACATTTGCTGAAAGTTACTTTACATACCATGTGAATAGAAAAGATCTAAGGTGCAATAATAACTCAGTTTCTGCAACTGTAAACCAGACAAAAAAAGAATAATGCTCGTAAAAGAAACATTATGCATCTGTAATAAGACCTACAGCAAGTTATATATTTTAAAAGTAAAGGAACAGACAAAAATAAAATGTCTTTGATTTCCTTTATAATGTGATTATTTTTAATTAAAAAAAATAAAGCTTGAAGACAGGGCTTTTCCTTCCTTTTTTCAGACCCCTAACAAAGACAAGGAAATTAAATTTACCCTTCAGCCATCTTGCTCCCAGAAGGGTGAAAACAATCCACTTATTACATGAACTAACAGAGAATCCTGTCTCTCTGTTGTGCCTTACAGGAATTTAATACGACATGAGAGAAAGTCTGTAGTAAACAGATGTTCAGCCAGCCATAGGATGCATCAGTCCATGTGTTCAGTGCTAAATCAAACTTAAAGAGGAAATTATGAGCACTCAAATCTTTGAATTAAGAAACACTTCTGTCTTTTTTGTGGGGGAAGTGGGAAGAGCAAATGCTGCCTCACCTCTGCATATTACATAGACACACTGCATGCTGCTTAGATTTCTCATACTGCATTTTCAGCAACTGAACTTTATTTTTCAGTTGCCATCAATAAGAAACTTGGAGGCACTTAAACTCATCAAAAGAGGAATACCGCCTCTGATATTACAACTAGTTGTCATTCACCAGCATACACAAATATATGTATATCTTGTAGATGACTTTTTAAATAACTATTTTTTAAAATAGTACCAAGAAGATAAACACTCAGGTCCTGTATGTGTGTCTGATATGCAAATATACTTACAGTGATATAATCCCCACAGGCAGACTCTTGGGAATAGATTCAGCGTTGACACAGAAGGCTGTATCCCTTGTACAGGAGCAGCGGGGGGGACACTTGTCTGACTTGATGATGCTTCTTGACTCCACTGTCTTGAAAAGAATAATTCCCAAAGTGAAGAATAAAAGAAAATATGACTTCCAGAAGGTTTTCCCCTGGCAGTTTCCTGCCATTCTTTCTCTGATGTTAAACTTTATTTTTCTGAATTAATTTTACCCTTATTTGTACAATTCTTCTGGCAATACAGTGGCCCGTACCACCTGTTCCTCTTTTGGAACTACAGTTTATTTTTAAGACCGTAGGAAGAATGGAATGAACATGCTCTTCTTTTCTGGGATTTCCTAGCTGTTTATTATTCTACACAGGCAGTCCTGCTGTTCACATGTGCTAGACCATGGTCACTTGTTTTGCTGAGATTGCATTGAGGATGTGTGTGCGTGTGTGTGGGGGGCACAAGGTCGTGCTACTGATTCTGAATTAGTAATGAGACAAAATGCACATCCCACAAGCATCGGAGGTTAACCCTTTCTCTGCCTCGATCACTACAGGGATAGGAAACAAGTCCTGTTAAGAAAAAAAATGATGCACTGTGTCACAGCCTGCATTATTCTGTACTGTCCTTTGCTTAGTCTTCATATGGGTGAGGGTCAAACAGATTGCCTGCCACAGGGAAAAAACAGTACATACTGAATTTAAAAACAAAAGATAAAAATAGTGTATAGCTTGCAAGAATTTTATTCTGCAAATATGAAGAAAGTAAACAACACTTGCCATAAGTCCAGACAATCTGAAGTAGTTGAAACAGTCCTGCTGCCAATACTTTATTTATGTTAATAAGAGATGAAAAATGTGGCAGATCTGGCCTGCCTTCATGGCTTAGCAGAAGAAAACCCTGACTATGCCCAAAGTATGACTGAGACGACCCAAGTTCAAATAGCAGAGCAGGTTCTGGAGGTGTGGGAAGAAGTAAGATAAGAGAGAGTGGCCAGCAGCAAGTCACCCATCTTTGGTAGGGAGGGGTGCTTATGGTACTTCCATTCTGCCATCATCAAGAGGGGGCTTGCAGACAATGAAATATCCCAAAGACTGGGAGCATGGGTTTGGTGCTACCAAACTGGTGTTGGTAGGCATCAGTGTTGTGTGGGTGGGAGTACACACATGCAAATGGAATTCACAGTAAGAGCTTGCAGTGATGTGAGCAATCATGACAGACATCCAGGGGTGAGGTTAGGGCTTAACAGAAATGCACAGCTGTCCATGTGAGTGACAGCACCCCTTTGGTGCCTTGGGCTGGTTTGTGGAGTGACTGAGTCACAGGAATGGAAGGCATTTATTAGGTTTTAAGGGTGAAGGGGAAGGTCATTGATGATACTGGTCCTTTCTTGTGGGCCACTGGAATGCCAGTCAGAATAACTACAAGTAGAAAGGGACAAGCAAGCAAGCAATCTGATGGGCAGTTGGCTACAGGGAAGTCTGACGGTCTACAGATGGCCGCAGTCAAGTAGACATCATACCTATCTGGATGACTGCTCCCTTCAGTCAGCTAACACCTCGAGTTAGTGGTCACATTGCGTTGCCACTGCCAATGAATAAATTGCCACAAGACTAATTACAGGGCTGAATGCTGGCAGATGAGGAGGTAAAAAAGTATACAGAAAAGAAATATGGCAGATCCTGCCTGAAGCTATTCTAATTGTAAGGCCTTTTGACTTTTCCATGTATCTACTCATTGTATCTGAACTGCTTGCTTAATGAGTTGCATATTTCCTAAGTTTGCAAGTCTCTTTCACCTTCATACTGAGTGTACTTCTATATGTTCTAAAATTATCTTAACATACTGTAAGCAAAGGAAAACATCTCTAAAGATGTAAGGTAAAAAACAAGCTGCTGCTTGAGAACATAGTTTGGAAGCAGGGTGTAACTAAATCACAAAAACACAATGTAAGCAGGAAAAATAGTAAAACTGGGGTATAATGTAAATTATATTTCTGAACAAGATTCCAAAACTCTGAGATTTGTATTTATGAAGAGATATCTTTAGGTTTAAATATATGAATCTGTGAAGTGGCATCTTTTTTTTTATTGGAGTTGCTAAATTCAAAATGAACCACAGGTGCCAAAAAGCACAATATATCAGTGCTGCTGTGCATTATTCATATTCTTTTGCTTAATGGGGCCGGCATTCATTTGACTTTATCCCACTGTACAAAGTTAAAACAGTGTTAAAGTACAAGCCTAGAGGTAAATTCTCCTATTCCGAGTACTTTAATTTTTTCCCTCCATAGTCCTTTTCATCCTGCCTGCTCCTGTACCCATCTGGGAAGAGGTATCTTAGTGCAATACCCACTAAGACATTTTGCCTTCCTCCTTCCAGTGGTGGATTTAGGCCTTGGCACAGGGGCGTGCACCCAGCCCTTTTAAACCGCAATACAAACTGGCACCAGAATTTTTTTCTAAAAAAGAAAAAGAAAAAGCATTCTAAAATGCTTTTGTTTAAATTGGAAAATGCGCCGCCAAAAAGGGACATTTCTACTTTAAGGATGAACTTGCTATACGAGCAGTGCATCTTTGCATGCGTCATACTAACAACACACAAATTATATAGATTTAAATGCTGGAAATGGCCTGCTTTCTCACTCGATTTTAAATGAGGAATTGGAAAACCAAGTGTGCGACCCAGCGACCTCTTCAGTTGGTGAGTGAAATGAGAAGTGTGTGTCCGTCAGTACTGAGATGAGCGAGGTCTGTTTGTCAGTTCAGAAGATGAATGTGATGTGAGAGCTGTGTGTGTGTCTGTTCTGAGTGTGAGTGAGATAAGAGAGATGTATGTGTGTGTGTCCATTCTGGAGATGAGAGAAGTGTGTGTGTGTGTGTGTGTGTGTGTGTGTGTGTGTGTGTGTGTGTCCAATATGTAGATGAAAGAAGTGTATGTGTGTCTGTTCAGTAGATAACTAAGATGAGGGAGGCATGTGTGTGTGTCCATTCAGTAGATGGGTGAGATGAGAGAAGTTTGTGTGTGTGTCCATTTAGCAGATGACCAGAATGTGAGAGGTGTATGTCTCTCTCTGTTCAGCAGATGACCGAGACGAGAGGGGTATGTGTGGCATACCTCTCAACTGTACAGATTATTGCAGACTGTCCAGAATTTTTGTCTCATATTTTTTTCTCTTCCTCATAAAAATTGTGGGTTTTCTTTTGAGAAATCACTAAGAGGATCTAGGGATAAAGTCACTAAATAATGGCATGCATTTAAGTTTCAGACTTATATCCTTCAGAAAATGTATGCCAACACAAACTCTGTTATTCTGTCAACTTTCAAAGTTTATAAGAGCAATATTTAAAATGTGTCCCTATTTTTGGGCCTTTATCCCACCATTATGTCAGGCATTGTTCAGATTTCTTGAGCAAAGAGGATGAGAAGTATAATGTGTGTGTGTGTGTGTGTGTGTGTGTGTGTGTGTGTGTGTGTGTGTGTGTGTGTGTGTGTGTGTGTGTGTGAGAGACCATTCAGGGGTATGTGAGTGTGTGTTCAGTAGGTGAGTGAAGTGAGAGAGGTGTGTGTGTTCATTCAATAGGTGAGTGTTTTACTTCCTTACATCTCATCCTCTACTTCCACTTTCATCATCTACTTTCAAGACTGCCCCCCTTCTAAAAATTCCTGGATCCGCCACTGCTTGTCTAGGAGTCTTGGGAACATAGTGGAAGATGGAAGCTGTCACATCAGTAAATTTGACAAAGTGGACTAATGCACTACATAAGACTCATCACTATTACACGCAGAAGTTACAGTAGAGGTGCCACTTTCAAAAAGAAGCCTTCTTAACATAATACTACATTTAAAGTTATATCTGGTGAAAAAAAAAACATTCACACAGGCCGCATCAGAGATGTATGACTGATTGTATGAGCAGAAAAAGTACAATTATCCAAACTGAAATGTAACCCTTCCAGACAATGTATCATATCCTAGACAAACATCATTCTTAGAATAAGCCACTAGTGGAATACTGTTTATCAATGAAGTTCACACATATTTCAAAGGGTATCTATAGATGCATTACACTTTCTGGATCCACCAGATCATTCAGCAGCTTGCAACCTCATGAGTGACTAGCCGCTTCACTGCAAGTTATTCCTTTGATGAAGGCTGTACTCCTAAGGGAAACAGCAAGATGTCCTTCAACCAGTAGCTGTATTTTAGTGTTCTGCAATAGCCATTTTTCAAGATTTCCTCAGCTAGACTTCCATGGTGCCAGATTGTTACTTTTTTGGACTATGGGATTTAAAATGAAATAATGGCCTGATCCTTCAGGACTTTTTAGAAGTGAATCAGCCTTTTAGTATCACATATGAGACATAGAAGTGGGATTCCATGTAGCTGCAGTATTAAAGTTAACCTGTCTGTGTTCTGTACTACAGACATTCTCGGGAATTATTGTATTTCACTGGCCTCTACTGCCAATCATTAGCGGACTGAGTTCCGCTGTGGCGACCCCTAACTGGGAAAAGCCGAAAGACACAACAACAACAACAACAACAATAACTTGCCTTATAGTCTTTCTTTAGACCATGATAGAGTAATCCAACAATATTGATACTTAAGGTAATATATTACTCAGATGGTAGTAGATGACAAGAGACTGAACTGAACAAGGATGCAAACCATTTCAGATAAGGTATTATTTGCTATTACAGTACAAAGAAAAACAGCACAGAAAGATGTTAGTGGCTGAAATTACGTGGTTCTGCGACATTTACTGCATTACTTGTACTATTGTTTCCATACATTACAGTACTATTATTCACACTTTGGCATTAGAGATCATGCTTTATGAACTGCCTTAATGTTTAACAAAATAAAATAAAAAAACAACAAGCTCCAAACCGGCACTGGAACATAAGAAATACCACCATAACAAAACGGCCAGTTGTTGTGTCTTTTGGCTTTTCCCGGTTAGGGGTCGCCACAGCAGAACTCCGGTCCTCTAATGATTGGCAGTAGATTTTTACGTGCTGAGTTGCCAGCCCTGACGCACAGCCTTCAACGAAGGCACGCCCATTCACGCATGTCTCCACACAGAAAACACTCTAGCTGAGAATCGAACCAGACAGCGTCTTACTGTGAGTCGACAACGCTAACACAACACCACCACCGCAGCACAATAACAAAATGGCCAGTAAGAACTCAAAAAACGGAAGTTTAATAAAAATCCACATTAAAATACATGGTTAAGCACTTTCATCAATAAGACATCATCAGAACCATGGTATATATATATATATATATATATATATATATATATATATATATATATATATATATATATATATATATATATATATATATATATATATATATATATATATATATATATATATATATATATATATATATATATCATTCAATAGCTTTAATACCTGACAAAAGATTTTTAGGGTGACTTCATTTTTATGGAATCCTAAAAAGCTGAGAAATCATACAAGATTATGGGAGCATGGTGGTATTAGCTTTCCAGATGAAGAATATTATTCCATTACTGCAAATTTTAACTGTGGTATACTCTGGATAGACTCAATTTATATTAGTCCATGGAAAACCATTCAGGAGCAGACAAAATTCTTGTAAGTTTCTGAAATATGATAAATTAGAAATATGTAACAATCCTTTCATCTGGTTGATAACATTTACCTTAGAATGAAATGTATTTCAATCTTTAGACTGCATATATTAAATCAATTCTTAAAACTGTTAAGGAATATGTTTTCAAAGCCCCGCTGATATCAAAATGGAATTTTTTGTGCTTTCCTATTGCACACATCTCTAGATTTAAGCAAACTTAGAATAATGTTAAAATGAATTTACTAAAAAGGAATGGCTTAGTATTATGGTCTGGTTGCTTTGAAAAAAGAAAAGCTAAGTCACCAGAATATTTAATAAAAGATAAGTTGGATGACTCTGTTAACCATTTTATATTTTCCATCAGTAAGAAATTAAATGAATTTGTAGATAATATGAGTAAAAAGGAACAGAACACTATTCCCCCATATATGAATGCTAGCAAAGCTAAATTGACCTACAAAGGAAGCTTGTTCCAGTTATATAAGTTAATTAGAAATAATAATAATTTTGATGCAAAATGTTTTAGATAGCAGTGGATTGAGTGACTCAATAGATGGTAAGAATAATACTTTGTTACTTAAATCAGTTAGTCAAACTTATTCAGGTTTATACTTGAAGGTTTTATGTGGATCTATATATTGAATGTTTATTGCTCTCTATAAAATCTCTAAATTCTTCAATTTGTTGGAGATGTAGTAAAGATGTAAAAGCTGATTGTACACGTTTATGGATTGTGAAAAATTAAATGTATAGAGGGAAGAGATAAGTATGTTTTTAATAGGTTACAGTCTGATAATTATTCTTTAACAAGATCAGAAATACTAATGAAAGTTCTACTTCCTCTACTTGTAAAAATCAAACAACAAAAATGTTTTGGGGGAGTCTTTTAACAGTAGCTAGAAAAGTTATTGCACAAAACTGGAAATCGAACTCCGTTCCTATGTTCAAAGAATTTTTAAATTTAACAGCAATACTATGTGAAACTGAAAAAAGAAGTGATTAAAATAAGATCTATAAATCATACTAAGAGTTTTAGTTGTGGGGATAGCCTTGAAATGTTGCTATTGAAATACCCAGACTCTTAATGTGTCAGTTCTACAAGAGTACTTAGATGATTCAGTGTATTTCTAACACTGTATAGCAGTATGTGATAAGTTCTTCCTTTCTGTTTATCTACTGCAAATATGTTAAATCAATAAAAATTTTCTTTAAAAAATGGTAAACCTCTTTAAAGTAAGGTCCGTTATAATAACACTAAGCTAATCGAAAATGAGCAAAAAGCTGAAACTTGTGCTAAGAAGATCCCGTCTTCAAATTGTTTACAGATGGAAAATGCTGCATACATAGAAAATAAGTCTTAATCAATAACTTTAATAAAAAAACAAAGTCTTTTAGAAAGTCGATGATGGCTGCACACTAATCAACAGCACACCTTCAGCTTTCCCAGTGTGAAAACAGACACTGAGAAAAAAGAAAGCCACCGAAAATGTTTTTTGGTAAAATTACTGGCTAGTAAATACACTGCCTGGATGCCAGTAAAGAAGAAATTTGGAAAACCTGAAAGAAAATCAAGCAGAAAAGGTGAAAGGAAAACACTGGGAAAGATTATACACCTGTCCAACAAAGGGCATTTCAACTTTCAGCTTTGGTCAAGAGATGGCTTCCAATAATTTAAAGGAAAAAATAAATCAAACATACCCAGAGGTGATTAAAAATAAATGAAACACTGAAGGAAACAAACAACAAAAGGCTGAAAAAGATAGAAGCAGCTTTAAATAGCTATTCAGATGAACTGATGAAACTGCAAAAACTCAGAAGGTGACATGAAGAAAAAGCTGGTTGAAAATGAGGTTTCTCAAGAAGAACTGTTTTAAAAAATGGTATAGTTAGAAGACAGAATGCACAGAGAAAACCTGAGATTTTCTGCTGTACCAGCGAAACTGGAAGAAACAGACTGTATTAATTTTATGAAAGCACAAGTAAGCAAATGGACTGGTGTTCCACATAAGAATTTAAGGGCAGTGAGTGTATGTTCCAAACCTGGCCATGAGAAAGTGAGAAAGCAGCCAAGACCTATATTAGTAAAGATGCACTCTTACCAGCATAAAGAGTTGATACTGACAAAACTGTGCCAGAAGGGCCAAGAATTAAAAACTGGAGACAGCAGAGTATTTGTAGAAAATGATTATTGACTGTACACCAGGCAAAAGAGAAGAAATTTTATACCAGTAATCAAGGAATGTCGACAGGCAGGTAAAAGATTTAAGCTAAACCAGTACTGCAGAATAAGGGAAATCTCACAGAAAAAGAGGAGAAACAAATACAGAGTGCTAAAGAGAAAATAAGGGAGTATCTGGATAATGTGCGTGAGTTTAAAAAGGTTGCAGTTAAGAAACTATTTTTTTTTATAACTCCAGTGCACAAAAACGTTTAGCACAATGACTTAGGCAACAGAATGTTGAAAGCGTTGTCACCAAACTTAGGGGAACCTATAACAAGAAAAATAACCAGAGATCCTGTTGAGGTCTGGGATATTCCAGAAATGTTATGAAAATTTATATAAAGCAGAGAAATGTGGAAATCAAGAAAGAGTACAAATGGAAATATTTATGGAAGACTTAATAATGCCAAGGTTAGAGGCAGACAATGTTCAACAACTAACAGTTAAGATAAGAGGTGATGAGATAAAAACAGTGATGTATAACTGATCTTTAGGAAAGGCTCCAGGAGCAGATGGTATTCTTGTTGAAACTAGGAGGGAAGTAAGTGATAAATATCTGGAAGATTTTGTTTTGCAGTATTTAAAGTGATGGGAAGCACCAACATCTTGAAAGAAAGCAGTGGTGGTTGTGTTACCTAAACATGGTAAAGACCCCTCAGAACCAGCTTTATATTGACCCATTTCAATTTTAAACCACAATTATAAAGTGTCTGTGTCTATGCTAGTTAAAAGAATGGCAAAGGTGGTGCCAAAATTGATAGATATGGACCGGTGTGGTTTTGTGGGGTTTATATGACTTTATCGAGTTTTCAGAAACTTGAAATTCATATGGTCAAGACTATTTCATCAAGTTTCCAAAACTCAAAATATATTTAAGAAATCTACATTTTTGCAGGGGGCGGGGAGCCCTCCTGCACCTGATGATGATTCAGAGGGAAGCAGAATGTAAGAAAATACTCTGTTCTTGATGGGTCTTGATAAAGAGAAAGCATTTGACAGAGTGACCTGAAATTTTATAAACAGGGCACTGGAAGCGCTGCATTCTTTGATACAATAATAAGGTTAATTAGAGGGATATATGAAGGACTGCAGGCAAGAATTAATGTGGAACCGTTCCTCTCAGATAAGCCGTGTTTGAACAAGGAACTAGGCAGGGGTGTCCTCTTTCCCACTTTATTATTTACTTTATATTTAGAGTCATCGGCAATGATATTAAAGAACTCAGAAATACAAGGATATAATTGGTATGGTAATCAACAAAAGATGGCTTTATTTGCAGATTATATTACCTGTTAAATCCAGAAAAGGACATCTCAGCATTGTTGTGACAGTTCCAAGTCTTTTAAGGATATACAATTAATGAAAATAAAACAAAGGCTATTTATGAGGACATGATAAGATGAAGTATTTAGAAGTATGGATTAAAATTAGCTGTTATGGCAGCTAAGAATATGTGGGAAGAGACTAACCAAAAGATAATACAACAATTAAGAAATGGGAAACTCTTATTTATGGATATGGATAGTAAGATACAAGTGTAACAACGTTTTAGTCCCTTTTGTCTTGTATATGAGTGAGGCATACTTTCAAGGGTCAGGCATAATTTCATCAACCCCAGAAGAAGTTGTAGACAATAATTAATAAAGATTTAAAGGAATATATCCAGGAGGAAAAGAGGGCAAGAGTTAAATGGGATAACATAATATTATGTTCATAAAGTAGCAGGAAGTATTCTTCGAACTAAACCAATACAAGAATGGAGAAAGGAGATTTTGACAATGGGGTTGACTTCAAGTAGGAGAAAATAGGCAAGGGGGGCTGGAATTTACTGGAGAATCCTGGGAAAGGAACCAAGATGTAGGCAGCAAATAACTCAAGCAGGAAAGGTAATAGAATGGGATGAGGCCAAGAAGACATTTGGATTGCAGGCTAGGGACTACCTTACCTACCAGGGTTTTGTCTCAGAGTATAGGCAAAGAGAAAGGGATACAGGAACTTTAAGTGAAAGACTTGCTCTGGTAGTTTTTAGTTGCGTCTAGAACATAAGCAGCAGTTTAAAAAAAGGATAATTAGTAGGACGTATAAAATATTGCTTGGTAACTATAAGAATAAATCACAGGATGTTAGAAAAGATCGGGAAGAGAGACTGGAAAGCAATTTACAAAAAAGCAATGTGAATACATATTTATTTTATTTATTTGACATTTGTTTACCGGGAAAGTCTGATTGGGTACGAGCCCATTTTCAGAGGAGGCCTGGGGAGAAAAGCTCCACAGTATACTCTAAACAGAATTACAAATCAACACTGATTACAAAGACTAAGGGAATCACACAGGAGTACAATTTGTGGATACAATAAAAGAAGAAAATAAGTAAATATAAAGCAAACAATACAGTTGAACATACATTATATAGAACACAGAAGTGAGTCCCTAATGTATTTGTTGCATAATAATGCATGAAAAGTATATTACAGAATAAGTAATAAGTCATAAAAACTATATACACTTTCTGGCAAGAGACGTAGGTAGTACATTTCAGTCATAATTTCTGGGATAGATAAAGGTTAGTGTCAGAACAGAGAGAAGGAACATTAGAAGGTTAAGGAATTATAGAAAGGTTAGGCTAGAAAGTAGGTAATGCAGGAAGGGAAGTAGGATAGATCACGTAAAAGTTTATTAAGACTGGAGAGAAGGGACTGGAAAAGAATACTAAGAGGGCATAGAGCATGAGCAGATACAATAATTGGATAGATATTCTTTCAGCCTAGACTTGAAGGAATACTAGTGGGGCATAAGTCTGACTGATTCTGGAATGCTATTTTATGATTTGGCAACACAATGAGAGTACAGACTAACACTGTTAGATCTTTGAGGTTTGTAATTAAATAGTAGATACTTGTGAGAAGAGTGCAGGTCAAGAGATGGAATATAGTACTGAAGAAGTGATGATTTTGTTTGTTAAAATGAGGAGTTGTACAGTATTTTGTGTGTTAGTGTTAGATGATTAAAGGTGAGAAGGTGGGGTAGTTTGAGCCAATTTAGAGACTTGAGAGCACAGCAATTGTGAGAGTAGTGGGCTTGGCCTATGGCAAATTTATCTATTTTATTATAACATTGGCTAAGTTTTGCTTTGACAGAAGAGTTAAGATTGGTTAGAACAGGAGAAACATATAGAAGGGAGGGTAACAGATAGGTGGTGGCAAACATTACTCTCACAAAGTTGGAGCTGGAGATATGTATGGCTCCCAAGTATGCAATCAAGTTCAGAAGGTTTAGGATCTCTGCTTGGAAGGGTTGTTTCTGATAGTTTTAACCAATTCTTTACTGAGACAATTCAAGCCCTAGCTAGCCAACTACCTCCTAGCTTCTCTGGTCCTGAAAGTAGCACTCCTAGAAACCTATTCGCATTCAGCTTCCAACCAGTCGCCACTTCACTTATCCGTACCTTGATCAAAAAATTAAAACCCACTACACTTTCTGCTGATCAACTCCCTGCCGAATACCTACAAAAATCAGCTGATGCTATTGCTTACCCCGTCTCAATACTAATCAATCGAACCATAGTAGAAGCTAAAATTCCCACCATCTGGAAAATATCCTATGTAATCCCACTTCACAAAGGAGGCAGCTCTACTGAATTCTCCAATTATAGGCCAATAGCTATACTCTCTCCACTTGCAAAGATTATGGAAAAATGTATTCATAGACAACTCATGCACCACCTAATCCAGAATCGCCTTATGGCAGACACTCAGCATGGCTTCCGTCCTCATCACAGCACTACTTCAGCCCTCCTAGCCTTTACTAACACCATAAACCATAATTGCAACAATAATTATATATCCTCAGCCCTCTTTTTGGATTTTTCCAAGGCATTCGATATGGTTGATCACCAACTTTTAATCCACACCCTGCAAACATTCTGTCTAGATACTGGAACCCTCCAATGGTTTCAATCCTACCTGAATGGTTGACACCAGGCTGTCCTCTGGCAGAACAAACTATCTAACCTTCTACCTAACACCCTTGGAGTACCATAAGGCTGTATACTAGGGCCCTTGCTGTTCTCCATCTTCATTAACGACTTTTATACGGTCATCCCAAAAGTCAGCTGTATCCAATATGCTGATGACTCTACTCTGATTTTCTCAGCCACATCTCCAGTAGAGTTATGGTCAGCTACCCAGACCACCTTTAATGCAATAGAAAACTGGCTTTCTGAACATCGTCTGATCCTAAATCCCAAAAAAACTAAAATGCTGTTATTTTCACCAACATGCAGGTCTACCGCTTTCACCTTTACCATAAAATCAAATGATGGCACAATAATCTCCCCTGACCTATCTACAAAACTATTAGGTGTCATCATAGACTATAATCTAAAATTTGACCTACATGTTAACCAAACTATCAAAACCATCAATAAAAAACTAGGGTCACTTTACAGAATAAAAGCCTTCCTAACCCCTCCAGCTAAAATTGCCATAGCTCGCTCTCACCTTCTTTCAACCCTTCTGTATGCATCCCCTCTACTCTTGAATTTAAACAAGACTGTCCTTAACAAACTCTCAATTTGCTACAACCACATTGCCAGGTTTGCCACTGGGCTGCCTTTTAGGACACATCATTGCATCAATCTAAATCAGCTTGGGTGGCTTGAACTACCCAGCCTAATCCAGTATAACCAGCTGATTATGGCCTATAAAATCCTCTATAATCCGGACAATACTCCTGCACTTAAAAATATTATCACCCCCTATAACAATCCTAGACCGCTTCGATCCTCTAAGAAACTACTAATTCAGACTAGCAAAATTAATAACACAGCCGGTGATTCTCTCTTTGCAAACTCTGTAAGTAGATCCTGGAACTCTCTTCCAGATGATATTACCTTACTTTCCACCTTAGGTCAATTTAAAACTAGACTCAAACAACATTTGTCACTTAACTGGCTATGTCAATGTATCAAGCCTAATAGCAAACAAAAAATACTCGCTGTTGAGTAAAGCACCCTTAGATAAGAATAGTTAAAGGATGATTGAAGAAACCAAGGGTGCACCAACAGCTGATAAAAACTCCAAAAAACTGCAATTAGTTTACCGTTTATTGTCAAAAACAGCAACAGGATCCAGAGAGTAAGCGCTTTCACGTCCTACGACGCTTCATCAGACTTCAATAAAACATTTCAAAAACAACTCCTTAAATATACATTAATCAAGGACCGTCCTCCATTAACAAAATTGATGACAATCAATTAAAGTGCTAGTGCATATATAAAACACTGATGGCTCGCTATATGTTGCTGAAAATAAAAAAACATTTCATAGTAAAGTTAAAAGTAAACACATATCTCTCCATTTATTAAAATAACACACTGTAAAGATGTGTAAATGCATATAAATATTGATTCTATTAAAAAATCATTATATATTAAAAATCACAATTAGAGAATCAATGTTTGAGTGGTCTTGCTGCTAGAAATGCTTTGAGCGTAACCTTCTCGTTCAGTCCATATTTGTGTGCTTGCAGCCTAAGTATCCACTTATTTTCTATCTCTTCGGTTCTATTCTTGAAATTTCCCAATCTGTGTGTCCTGTTTACTATTTCTAATACCCTGAACTTAAAGGAATGTGTAAGGCCATGGTCCAGCACATGTCGTGCTAGAGCATTAGTTGTATTCTCTTTATGTATAGCATAAATATGTTCCCTTATACGTTCACGCAACGTCCTATTAGTTTTTCCAATATAGAACGTTTTGCACACCTGACATTGCGCCAAATAGACTACATCTGTGGTCTTGCAGTCAGCATATCCTCTAAATGTATATATGTGTCCAGTATAAGCGTGTGTAAATGCATCTTCTTCTGCTATGTATTTACATTGATTGCAAGTGCGGCAAGCAAAAGTGCCTGACCTCTGCGACAGAATGGAACCTCCATTCATTTGTTCATAGCATAATAGCCTATTCAAAGATTTCATATTTCTATAAGCTATATTGGGCCCATCACTCACTAGATCTCTGATCTTGTCATCCACCATCAACAACTTCCAATTATCCTCTAATATTTGTTTAATACGCGTATTCCTGTTGGTAAAAGGAATGGTTAGCCTGTTTTTGGTCCCTATGTTGCTTGCACTTTGCATGCCCATAAAGTTGTCATCCCTATTAAAAAAAGGGGTCCCTTTCCCAGTTCTATGTATATCCCCCGCCTTCATAGCTTCCTGTACTTCTATCAACGGTAAACTAATTGCAGTTTTTTGGAGTTTTTATCAGCTATTGGTGCACCCTTGGTTTCTTCAATCATCCTTTAACTGTTCTTATCTAAGGGTGCTTTACTCAGCAGCGAGTATTTTTTGTTTGCTATTGATTTCCGTACTATACTGCTGAGACATGGCTGTAGAACCGGCGATGATGCAAGGTTCGCACACCACAAGACCTGACAAGGTATTTCGTCTACATGAGTTAATGGAGGTGAATAGCAATCCTTTATTGAGATTAACAACGAAGGAATTATCCAGTAATGATGATACAGGCATGAATATGAAGCACAATATGGATGTGATTTTAACAACAAGGCGCCTTGAAACTAAACTGCAAAAGTTAAAGAATATTCAATGGCAGAAGTTGCATATGGAGGCTTGCCTCAGTTTTAGACTTGTCCCTAGGGGTCTCAGAGTTCTCAAAATGCCCACATTTGGCACAGGCTATCCAGAACTATTGGCAAGATGGCAAAAATTGAATTTAGATACAAGTTTTTCTTATATCAAAATATTGATAGAACAATATGACATTGTGGAGAAAGCGTTGGTGACGGAGATCAACGCATTAGAGACAGAGCTCACCGGATTACTTAGCATTAAGGAACTAGAGATTTTACATAATGACCTAAAATCAATGCTCTCTTCCCTTGAGAACAAATCTCTACAGGACAAAAAGAAGAAATTAGAAAGGGATTTTATGGATTTTCAAAAAGGCCAGGTTTTTTCTTGGCCGAGGGAAAGAAACTACAATCGGGCAAACCATGATGTTAATAATGTAACATCCTCTAATCACATATTAGCTGAGAAAGGTGTAGCGGCTGTTCAGAAAACCACTCCCACAGTGACGTCAGCACCTGCCCCGAGATCTAGCCTTTAATTTCAAGACACAAAGGATCCGAATACAGGCACTAGGATGACGAAATCCATGGGTAACAGGCAACGGCAAGTCACTATTGAAGCCTTGGTACATTCGAATGGAGAGAAACACACACTTCCACATACCACGTCCACTTCGATGGAGAACGTTGCAACTAGAGATGTTCGCAATAAGCAACCGATGATTGAACTGCAGTTGGGAACCACAGAAGAAGAGGTTTTTGTGGAATCGGAAGGGTTTCCGACTTTTCCGCTTCCAATAAAGTCTTTCGACAGAAGGACTTGGTCTCCGTACAACCAAATGAAAAAAAGGAAGAGCACCGAGGAGATGTACGAGCAGTAGAGGAAGGCACTGAAATCCATCAGCATGACTTAGTGTTTAATATTTCAAGGTATGTGTTAAGTGAAAGTGAACTATCAGTACTCAACAAGGGCTTAAGTTTTATACCATCCGGGTTTATTGATGTCGCTGATGTCATCGTAGACATTAAACTGTTTACGAGAAATATTGGTCTTAAAATGTTGTTTGGTGATGCTATACATGATACCCATACGGGTAACATCAATGTTTTTAAGAGACCATCAACATTTTTGCCTCAACAACACCCCATGCTCGAGGCTTTTGAATGTGCATGTGAAAGTGATTTGCATGAATTATATAATAGGAATGATGTTAAACCTGAATTTTTCAACATGACCAGGGATGAGAGAGAGGCTGTTACACGTTTACAGAAGAATGAGAACATTGTGATCAGACAAGCTGATAAGGGGGGAGCCGTTGAAGTGATGGACAGAGGGCTATACAGAAGTAGGATAGAGCATTTGTTAGCAGACAAAGACACCTACTACCCTTTGGATGGAAACTCATTAACAACATGGGCATCTGTATGACCTTCTGTTAAGCAATGTTATTGACATGGACTTATATAAATATTTTATAGTGGAAAACCCTTTAATCCCTGTTTTTAGGGGCCTTCCGAAGATTCATAAGGAACCACTTGACCCCCCGTTGAGACCGATAGTCTCAAGCAAAGGCTGGTTAACAGAACCCCTATCTATATATCTGGACAAGAAATTCAAGCCAATAGTTAACAACACTAATCATATACTTAGAGACACCCAGCACTTTTTAGAAAATCTGGCGAGTTTTAATAGGTTAACACCCATGGATAAAGATGATTTGTTTGTAACATTAGATGTTAAATCATTGTTTACGTCCATACCCAACAACACAGGAGTTGAATATGTCAGGCTATTTTTGCTTGAGAATCAGATCACCAATGACAAGGTCATTAGATGGATGTTACTGCTGGATATAGTGCTTGAAAACAATGTATTGTTCTATGAGAAGTCATACTTCCTACAGAAGAAGGGGGTAGCAATGGGGACCCCCTGCGCCAACTCCTATGCCAACTTGGTGTTGACTTTTTGGGAAGGAGCCTATGTGTTGAAGAACATGGTGTTCATGGATCATCTTAAGTACTACAGCAGATTTGTAGACTATGTGTTTATTGTATGGGGGGGAACAGAAGGACAGTTGTATGAGTTTGTCCAATACATCAATGGCACGACCAATTTTCTGGTTTTTGAATGTTTACATTCACAGAACATGATTGAATTTCTTGATGTGAGGATAACAAAAGGGATCAATGGGATAGATACTGAGCTATTCAGGAAGTCCTGTTGGAGAAATAGCCTATTACATCGCAACAGTATGCACCCCAGACATGTACATTCCAACATAGTCAAAAATCAGGTCCTCAGAGCATCAAGGTTAACAACACAGGAAACAGCTTATAGACAGCTACAAACTAGACTGGCTGAGAATTTCGCCTCTAGAGGCTATAAGAAGGTAGAAGTACAGGAAGCTATGAAGGCGGGGGATATACATAGAACTGGGAAAGGGACCCCTTTTTTTAATAGGGATGACAACTTTATGGGCATGGAAAGTGCAAGCAACATAGGGACCAGAAATAGGCTAACCATTCCTTTTACCAATAGGAACACGCATATTAAACAAATATTAGAGGACAATTGGAAGTTGTTGATGGTGGATGACAAGATCAGAGATTTAGTGAGTGATAGGCCTAATCTAGCTTATAGAAATATGAAATCTTTGAATAGGCTATTATGCTATGAACAAGTGAATGGAGGTTCCATTCTGTCGCAGAGGTCAGGCACTTTTGCTTGCCTCACTTGCAATCAATGTAAATACATAGCAGAAGAAGATGCATTTACACACCCTTATACTGGACACATATATACATTTAGAGGATATGCTGACTGCAAGACCACAGATGTAGTCTATTTGGCGCAATGTCAGGTGTGCAAAACGTTCTATATTGGAAAAACTAATAGGACGTTGCGTGAACGTATAAGGGAACATATTTATGCTATACATAAAGAGAATACAACTAATGCTCTAGCACGACATGTGCTGGACCATGGCCTTACACATTCCTTTAAGTTCAGGGTATTAGAAATAGTAAACAGGACATACAGATTGGGAAATTTCAAGAATAGAACCAAAGAGATAGAAAATAAGTGGATACTTAGGCTGCAAGCACACAAATATGGATTGAACGAGAAGGTTACGCTCAAACCATTTCTAGCAGCAAGACCACTCAAACATTGATTCTCTAATTGTGATTTTTAATATATAATGATTTTTTAATAGAATCAATATTTAT
Organism: Protopterus annectens; assembly: GCF_019279795.1. Taxonomy (NCBI): domain Eukaryota; kingdom Metazoa; phylum Chordata; order Ceratodontiformes; family Protopteridae; genus Protopterus; species Protopterus annectens. The sequence continues at coordinate 426,073,628 of NC_056743.1, read as the reverse complement.
ATGCATTTACACATCTTCACAGTGTGTTATTTTAATAAATGGAGAGATATGTGTTTACTTTTAATCTTACTATGAAATGTTTTTTATTTTCAGCAACATATAGTGAGCCATCAGTGTTTTATATATGCACTAGCACTTTAATTGATTGCTATCAATTTTGTTAATGGAGGACGCTCCTTGATTAATGTATATTTAAGGAGTTGTTTTTGAAATGTTTTATTGAAGTCTGATGAAGCGTCGTAGGACGTGAAAGCTTTTACTCTCTGGATCCTGTTGCTGTTTTTGACAATAAACGGTAAACTAATTGCAGTTTTTTGGAGTTTTTATCAGCTATTGGTGCACCCCTGGTTTCTTCAATCATCCAATGTATCAAGCCTGGCTAACTCTCTCTAGAATGTGTAAAACATCTGTTAACCAGTTTACTGTGTAATTTAATTTAATCCTGACTTGTGCTCAGGATTAACTGTAACCTGTGGAACTTGTTTAACTTGCTTACTTATGTAATCTCTGTAAATAGTCTGTTTGTAATATGTAATGCTGGTATTATGTAATGCTGTATCTGTTTACCCTTGGAGCTTTTTTCCCCGGGCCTCCGCTGAAAATGGACATGCATTCAGTCGGACTATCCCGGTCAACAAATGTAAAATAAATAAAGGGTTTGCACATGTATTTTTATACCCCAAGCAGATTTCAAAGAATTTTTCCACAGGTAGATAGCAAATGTTGGAGGTGTAATGGAGAAGAAAGAAGTAAATGACAGCATATGGTTTGGGAGTATAATGAGTTGGCAGATTTAAAAAAAATCCCTACAGAGTTCTATATCAGAAATATTGGATGAACAAATGCCTGTAAGTAAGGAAAGGATTATTTTCAGCTGGGATACATATCTGAATTGCCTAGATATAGTAAGACCTTAGTAAGTTTAATTCTGTTGGCTGCCAAAAAAAGCAATTGTTAGAAAATGGCAATCGAAGTCTACACCAGCTGCATTTGAGGTACTGAATATAATAAAAAGATAAAAGAAATGGAAAAGAGATCTTTAGAAAAGGGAAGGAGCAAATTATATAGAAGCAAATGGAAATTGTGGGAGCAATACACGCAGAATAATGTTCAGGAGGAGTGGGAGTGAGGTTAAAAGGAAGGCTGGAATTTAGCATTTTTTTTTTGTAATGTTGGACTAACAGTAGCAAAAAAAAAAAAAAAAAATATATATATATATATATATATATATATATATATATATATATATATATATAATGTCTATTGCATTTAAAAGGAAAATGTTGAGTTTTTTTCTGTTAATGTATGTTTGTCTACATTTTAGGTGATAGTAAAGGTGTTTAAAAAAACAAACAAACAAAAAAAAAACAAAGTATTACCTACTATGTCTAACATAAATATATTCAGTGTAAAAGAAAAGCATCATACAGAGTACTTCCATTGTCTATACCCATTGTTTTAGCAAGCACTAGCTAAACACTGCTGTATTATTTATCCCTTAAACTTCTCTTTTAATATTCAAATTTGCTTAAGGCTCTCAAAAAATGGGAAATAAACTAGTTATGCAAATGGCATGTAATATCATGTAAAATATACTGAGAAGAGCACAACTTCATTTAGTCAGTAGATGGCTGTTTGCCTTTGTGGCTCTGCAGCACCTAATTGTTCTGACTTGCATGTTTGTGCAAGCTACATCTTGGTTCAGAAAGATATTCTCAAACAGTTCTGTCCCAACCTTTGCACTAAACCTGAACTTCCTTAACTCTAGTTTCAGTCCAGGGCTCATATTTATTAAGAATGATTACAATGCAGACAACAAAGGAACTAATCAGAAAAAAAATACAAGCTCAGGAAAGGTAATATATACATAACACTTTTATGCCAAGTTCCTGAAACTTGCATGTGATTCATTTCTATTATATGTACCAACACCTCCAATCTGTCACTTACCAATATTATATTCTCAGATTGATGGAAATTAGAAGTTATGTACCTACCATAACATTCCATGTTAGTTGTCTTCTCTCGCCTTCTTTCTTGCTGGATGGGTTCGGAGCCGATCCTCGGCTCCGACTCGGCACTTGCTAAGCTCGAGAGTCACTTTTACCAGCTCGAGGCAGCCCCATATCCCATGATGCAAGGTGGTGATTACCCAGATCTCGTTTGGTATCTAGAGGAAAAACTGCCCAAAATCTTCTCAGAAAAGAAGAGGAACAACTAACCTGAAAAGGCTGTAAAGGGGACCTAGGTAACTAGGGTCCAGATCTAACTGGTGTCCAAGGAAGACATTATTCCAAAGAAGAAGGAAGTTCAAGGTCTGTCCAGGCTAGGGGGACAGGAGGGAGGGCAAGAAAGAAGCGAGAAGACAACTAACATGGAACGTTATGGTAGGTACATAACTTCTAAATGTTAAGTTGTCAATCTCGCCTTCATTCTTGCTGGATGGGACCGTCCTAGCACCTCTATCCTGGGTGTCTCAATGGAACAGACTCTTGAGAACTGTGGAACCAAAACTTGCCCTGTCCCTAGAGGCCAAATCCAATTTGTAATGAGAAACAAAGGTATGAGGAGTGGCCCAAGTGGCTGCTGCACAAATAGTGTCTAAGGGTAGTCTAGCCTGAAAAGCTGTAGATGTGGCTAGACCTCTGGTAGAATGTGCTTTAGGTTTTGAAATCAGTTATTTTCCCCTAAGCTGATAAATGTGTGACATAGTGGAAGACAGCCATCTGGATAAGGTCACTTTTGAAACTGGGAGACCTTTCTTGTTTTCAGCATAAGAAAGAAAAAGTTGATCAGACTTCCTAAATTGTTTTGTTCTGTCCAAGTAATATCTGAGCTGGCGATGAACATCTAGGCAATGCAATTTTTGTTCCGCTCTGTCAGAATGATTGGGGAAAAATACTGGAAGATCAATAGATTGGTTTAAATTTGTTTAAGAAGCAACCTTGGGCAAAAAGGATGGATTGGTTCTCAAGGATACTCTATCCTTGTGGAAGACCAAGTAAGGGGGACGAACACAGAGAGCATGAAATTCAGACACTCTCCTAGCCGAGGTAATAGCAACTAGAAAGAGTGTCTTCCAAGAGAGAAATTTTAATGAGCATGTAGCAGCCGGTTCGAAAGGGGGGAGTATCAAGGATGCCAGCACCAAATTTAGGTCCCACTGTGGTGGAGGATCCCTAACAGGGGGTCTAAGTAGGAATACCCCTCTGAGAAAGGCTTTACACAGTTTGTGAAACATAACGTTCTGGTCTGCAAATCCGACATGGAAATTCGAGATTGCTGCCAACTGGACTTTAACTGTGGAGGAGGAAGAACCGGAGTGAAAAATTTCAGCTAGAAAGTCCAGGACTGACTGAATAGGGGCAGTAAAAGGGTCTATGTTCTTAGACTTTGCCCAAAAGGAGAAACGTTGCCATTTGCTAGAATAAATCCTTCTGGTAGAGGACTTTAAAGAAGCTACTATGATATCTCTAACAGGGTTAGAGATCATAGGAAGCCTGGCTAAGGAAGGAAGTGGAGCAACCAAGCGGTGAGGTTGAGGGAACGAATGGCCCGGTGCAGTTGACCCGACTGGTGGGTTAGAAGATCTGGAACTGGGTCCAGATGCCAAGGCTGCACCAAGAGATGGCAATGAAGGAATGGGAACCAAATTTGTCGAGGCCAGTAAGGGGCAATGAGAATCAGCTTGGCTCTCAAGACGGTAGCTTTCTGGAGTACTTGAGGTATTAATGGAAAAGGGGTAAAAGCATAAAGAAGTCCCCGGGGCCAATCCTGGGTTAGAGCGTCTCTGGGGGGATGGCCCAGAAGTGGAAAGAGAGAGAAGATTTCTGGGCATTTGCTGTTTTGGGGTGTAGCAAAAAGGTCGCAGCATGGGCAGCCCCACTTCTGAAAAATCTCTTCCACTATAGATTGTTTGAGAGACCACTCGTGAGGCATGAGAATAGCTCTGCTCAATCTGTCCGCTATGATGTTGATTTTCCCGGGGATATGCGTTGCTATCAGAAACTGATGAGAGGAGATTGCCCATTGCCACAGTCTGAGAGCTTCTCGACACAAAGGATAGGACTTGGTCCTGCCCTGTTTGTTGATGTAGCATACCACGGACATGTTGTCCGTGTGAACTGCAATTGTCCCTAAGGGAAGAAAGTCGCTGAGGGCTTGCAACGTTAAAAGCACTGCTCTCATCTCTAGGACATTTATGTGCAGGTGGTATTCGAACGGTTGCCACGTGCCATGGACCATCCTGCCCTGATAATGCCCCCCCCACCCGATCAGGGAGGCATCCAAAGTGACCGTGGCTACCAGGGCCGAGGGGACAAATGGTCTGCCCTGATGGACTAGGGGGGAAGAAATCCACCAGGATAGATGGCTCTTGCAGGTCTTTGTCACTAGAATCTTGTGACGCATGGGTAACTGCTGGAAGGACCATTGGGTAAACAACATCCACTGCAGGAGACGCATGTAAAAACGTGCCAGAAGAAGAAGTGCGATGGCAGCTGCCATAAGGCCTAACACTTTGAGGACCAACCTGGCTTGTACCTTTTTGCTGAATAGGATCATTCGAACATGGTTTTGGATATCCAGGATTCTTTGGTTTGTTAGGTTTGCTGACATCCGAGTAGTGTCTAGATCTGCGCCTATAAAGGTAATAGATTGGCAAGGCGATAAGGAAGATTTTTCGAAGATGACTGAAATCCCTAACTGGCTGCAGAGACGTAGAGTGTAATCCCTGGCCTGGAGAAGTTGATGCCTGGTGGTGGCTGAGAGGAGCCAGTCGTCTAGGTACAGAAACACCTGGAATCCCTGACGTCTCAGGTGAGCTGTGACCGCTGCCATGCATTTGGCGAACACTCTGGGGGCTGTAGTGAGACCAAAGGGCAGGGCTCTGAACTGAAAATGACTGGTCCCCAGCGGCGGAGAAACCTTCTGGAGCGTCTGTGGATTTTTATGTGATAGTACGCATCTTGAAGGTCTATAGAGCATCCAGTTGTTTCTGCCCAGAAAGGGCAAAATCGATTGAAGTGTGACCATCCGAAATCTTGCCTTTTTGACAGACGTGTTCAGCCTGCTGAGGTCTAATATCGGTCTCCAGTCTCCGTCTTTTGGGGACCAAAAAGAACCTTGAGTAGATTCCGGATTCTAAATGATCTGTTGGAACTGGCTGGATAGCCCTTTTCTCTAGAAGCTTTGAAACCTCTAGCTTTGCAATTTCCCTTAGACCGGGTGGAACGTCTGGAAGGGATCCTTTTGAGGAAGGGCTTTTCTCGAAAGGTATTTTGTAACCCTCGGATATGATCCACTGTACCAATTTGTCTTGAGAGAGGGAAAGCCAGGCTTCTGGGTACAGCGATAATCTCCCCCCGACTGCCTCCAAGGGTGGGCAGTCGGGCAACACCTCAGGGATGCTGGAAGGGCTTGTCAGAGAGAGGTTCTCTGCCGCCCTGGTTCTGCGGACCCCCTCTGCCCCTAGGGCGGCGTCTGTTATTATTACCCCCTCTGCCTCTGGGGGTAAACTGACCACGTGCATCAGGTGTGACTCCCTGTGATTTTCGGAACCACATTTTCCCTCCCTTCTGACCTTTGGGGTAAGGTCTAGAAGGGGTGGAGAAACGGACTCCTACGGCAGAAAGAGTCTTGCCGTCTTGCTCGCACCTGGTCAAAGTGTCCTTCACCTGAGGGCCAAACAAAGTTGTCCCATCAAAGGGAGAGTTTGTGAAGGATGCCTTAAAGGGGTCTGCAAAATTGCAAAGCAGCATCCAGGACTGATGTCTGAGAGCCACTCCTATGCCTGCGGCTCTACTCGCCCCATCGGCTGCACAAGAAATGAGCCGCATGGAGGAGTTAGTTATGGAATTTAGGATTCCCAGTTGAGAGGCAATCTTCTCTTGAGCCCCTGCAGCTGATGGATCCTGTACTACCTCACCCAATTCTTTGAGGATATCTCTTTGAAGTCGGGTGAAGTGACATAGGTAATTCAGCGAACGCATAGCAAAGGCCGCTCAGGAAAACATCCGCTTACCATACCTGTCCATGGTCCTAGACTCCTTGTTAGGAGGATGGACTGGTATGGAAGGATCTGCAAGTTCCTTCTTGGTGGCGGTCGCCACCACCATGGCATCAACCGGGACACCTTTAGTGAGAAACTGTTTTTCAGTGGGGGCCGTGATAAATTTAGAAGGCCTCCTGGGGACTGTTTCCACCGAATCAGGAGATGCCCACGCCTTTCGAGCTATCATGTCCATGAGGGGGTCGAATGGCGGAGACACCCAGGAGGTGGAGGGTCGAGATCCAAAAGCCTCCAGGTATACCGATTCATCCTCGGAAGGATTAATGGAGGGCCAGTTCCCCCACTGTTTCAGGAGTTCAAGGATGTCTGAAAAGAGGGGGATCTTGGGGACCCCTCAGACTCATCTAAATCGGTATCTGATGTCGTAGACTCAGGGGAGTCTAACTGCTTCCTCTTGCAGGTCCTCTTATGCGGGGGTTCCCCTGAAGGATCAGGAGAAACCTCGGAAGAGGAAGTTCTTCCCAATGGGGAAACCTGGGGCGATGGATCTCTGGGTCCGGGAGCAAGAGAGTGGGAAGAGATATCTACAGGCACTGTAGAGGGAGGAGCTGAAGGAACCGACTGCTGACTGAGCTCAGGGGCTAGCACACTCCTCATCACCTCGAAGGCTCCCCTCCAGGGGAGGACCGAGCTCCGCTCGAAGAAACAGGAATCCCGGCCCCACCGAAGGGAAGGCTCGAGCAGATGTCGGTGCCGAGCTCACCAAGGCCAAGCCCGAGAGGAGAAAGGGTCGGACAAGGGTCCGATGCCACTCGCCCTCGGAGCCGACCAGGAAGCCCGATGACCGGATCCCTCCAAGGAAGGTCTCAAGGAGGAGATAGGAGTCAAAGCGGAGCCGAAGGGGTATCGGCTCCGAAGCACCAACAGTCACGGTACCAATAATCTCCAGCTCCGAACTCTGAAGGAGAGTCGAAGGAGGAATTTCTGGAGGGTGTGGAATAGCGATCATCTGCTGAGACGGGCTATGGAGCATCTGGGCCAGTGCCTGTGATTTCAACAGTCTACTCACCACTCTCTCCAAGTCATGGTCTGAGAGCCTGGAAGACCTTGAAGATCGGCTCCGATGGCTCCGCTCCGAAAGTAAGGGAGAGGCCGGAGCTGAGTGAATAGACTCCAGCGAAGGAGATCTAGATCTCTTTCTCGACGGAGCCATCGGAGCCGAAGAACCTTCGGTTCCAGTTGGAGCCGACAGCTTGTCGGCTCCGAGCTGGGTTAGAGATGTGTCGGCCCCAGCCGGAGCCGAAGCAGGCTTCGAAGCAAAAGTATCGGCTCCAGCCGGAGCCAACAAGGGTATCGAAGCCAGGGTATTGGTGCCGATACTAAAACTTCCGAAAAGGAAGGATCGGCTCCGGACGGACCCGATCTCGACTCTGGTGGAGTCGGAACCAAGGCCACAGACTTGGACACTGAAGTCTGGGCCTTGGATGGCTTTGAGGGCTTCCCGGAGCCGGACTTAGCCGGGGAGCTCTCAGGCTTGAGAAGACCTCTTAAAATTAGCTTGTTTCTACGTTCCTGCAGGACTCTCTGGCTGAAAGAGTGACAAATAGCACAGGAGTCCTGCAGGTGTAGGGGTCCCAGGCAATAAATACAAGAAGTGTGACCATCTGTCAGAGACATCTTCTGACAGCACGAGTCACACTTCTTGAAACCTGAGACCCTGGTGTCTTTAGACATGACTGAGTCCTAAGCACAACACGCACACCACTCAGTCCAAAAATCACACTGACTAAACAAAAATTAAGTACAGTGAATAAAAAACATAAACACACCTAAACAAATCCTGACAGGAAAACTGTTTGGGAGGGGAAGGCCTAAGGCCTGAAAAAGAAAATATAGATAAGGGAACGGGAAGCTAATTTCGATAGGGCTAAGTGAATCGGATAACTAACCAAAAGGAAAATTTTAAGTATTGGGATATTTAAATTTCTCAGAAAAGAGTAATTAAATTCACTTACCAGGAGCTGGCAAAAAAGGTGACCTCATGAGCGAAGCGGCAAACGAGATCTGGGTAATCACCGCCTTGCATCATGGGATATAGGGCTGCTTCGAGCTGGTAAATGTGACTCTCGAGCTTAGCAAGTGCCGAGTCGGAGCCGAGGATCGGCTCCGAACCCATCCAGCAAGAATGAAGGCGAGATTGACAACTTAACATCTGCTGATATTTTTCCACTGCCAAGATAAGTAAATCCTACTTCACTGGGCCATGCATATTCAGTCTCTCTACTACAAATTCTGTTAAAGCTACTAGAAACTGTGCAGAGATTCTTACTAACCCACCTTCAAAAACCTCTAAACAGTCACTATCAGGGCATTATACATAATATTCCCAGTAATATCACAGCTGTTCAGACCTCAGTGAAATACCTAAAAAAGTCACCTTTTCAAATCCAAAAACACAAGTGTGAGAAAATAATCACCTTGATATTAATAGTATAGCTTGCAGGCTGACAAAGCATCCTGGTAATACTGGTGGTGATTTAGTTGTAATAGTGAATCACTGATTCAAAGATTTGGCTCTGCAGTCCAAATGTTAAGCAAGGAGAAGGATAATATTACCTGCCTATCATACCCAGAAATAAAGGATGTGGCAACTAGGCTCAAAGGGTTTCAGTGCTATCCGTGTGGACCAGACCTTACAACTGCTCTGACCTAACTCTATGCAAGACAATGAAAAAAACCCTGACTGTGCCAAAGAAGGCCCATGTTCATTCAGCAGCACTGGTGCCAGAGGGTGTGGGAGAATGGGAGTGAGTGTCTGACACTGGCTGTCTAATCCTTTAGAAAGGAGGGCAGCCTAGGCTCACTGTGATAGCAACAGTAAGAGCCTGGCCATCTCTGTACTGTAAGTGATATACCACTTGGATGAAAAATTGTACATATGCAGAAGCATGCACTTATCTCTTGAAGGCAGCCAAAGGGGACTTCACAAGGTTGCCACAGGTCAATGGGACTTGGGCATATTCCCAAGCACCTTCCTCTTGAGCTCTTCCACATCTCCTCCCGATTTCCTCATTTTTCTACCCTATCTTTCCCCCCTTCTCTTTCCTATAGTTTTTTGAGGTTCCCTTCACACCATTTCATGCATCTCAATTCTTTTAGTGCTGCTTGATTAATGCCATTTAATAAGCTTGTCTATGTCTCCCTTTCCTTTATTCTTTTTTTTTTTTTGCTTAACCTCCTTTTCATCTGTTTCTATCCAGTAAGTGATGTTTCATATCACTGCATATGCTGGGATATGTGGGAGTTGCCAGCCCCCCCTTTCCATATTCATTTCCACAGTTACTGTCTTCCCCTTACCTTTACTGACCTAGTTCTGTATGTCTTTTTTGTAATTGTTAGAGCCTTTTGCCCCTGGAGGTTGATTTGTATGTTGCAGAGTAGGTACAGGATTATTGCTAGCATCATCAAGCTTGCTGCATTAATTCTCCCTAATAATGTGTATGTCTGCTTGCCAAATGCCCACCCAACCCCACCCCCTTTACATTGTTTCCAACTTCCTCTAGTTTTTTCCCAACCGTCTCTCTCGTGTTCCCAATACCGAGCCCTAGGTACTTTGAGAACTCTGCCTCTATCTCACTTGTTCTCTCTTTTCCTAATCTTACTATTACTGTTTTTTTTTTGTTATTGTACCCTTGTACCCAGGTTCTGCCGCATCCTTCAACTTCTTGAATGTCTCTTATATTTCCTATTACTACAGCCACATCCTCTAACATTAACATGCAGTTATCTGCATCATACCTCCCAACTGTCCCGAATTACTCGGTTTTTACCGAGTTTTGGGGTCCAAATGATGGGGTGCCACGATTCCCGAGTGGCACCCCTTCATTTCTGATTTTTTTTTCCACTTCAGTTTAATTTTCGTGCTGTTTTCGCTGACATCATCATGTGCGTGATGATATCAGCACTGTCGGTGCTACCAGCCTGTCGGAATTCAGCTCTGCACACATTTCCGGCTGAGCGCTCAAGGCTGTTTAAATGCTGCAAGCGGGCGGGAACAGTTATCATCAGACAACGTCGTTTTGGAATTTGGATATGTTCTAATGCGGCAAACAGTAATTATTATTGCAGAAAACTTCATTTTGGCTGAGAATGCTGCAAGCAGTTGGAGAATGCTGCGAGCAGTTATTGTTGCAGAGGAGAAAATCGCTTTGGATATCTGTTAATGTAAGAAGTGTGACGTGTGTGTTTTGGATATGTTCAAATGCTGCAACAAGTAGTAGAGTGTGTGTGTGTTTTGGATATGTTTAAATGCTGCAAGCAGTCATTGCAGAAAATCTTTTTGATTCATGGCTGTGTTGTCATGCTGCAAGCAGTTATCGTAAAGTGTGTGTGTGTGTGTGTGTGTGTTACTATATTTCTTTTCTTAGCCTAGCTACAGTTTGTTTAGGGGGTTACATGGTAGCACAAAGCACACCTAGAAAATTCTCCTTAAAGCTTTTGTGTTTTTTTTTCTTTCCGAATATGGTTGCTGTTAGCGAAGGATTTTCTTTATTGCATGTATGCAGCAGTTTTAGAACTTCATTAGATAAGATCATCCAGTCTGAACAGTGCATGAGATGCAGGGAAGTGGTGTTTCATCAAAGACAGGCCAAGCTAATAATGACCATTAGAAATTGCAAGGCTGGTTAGCCATTCCTTTTAAGTAGTTAATCATTTAGGTTCATAGGTTCATAGGTTGGTACTAGGCTATCAGCCCTAGGGCCTATACAAGCCTAGCCATAACAATTCCCTGGCTATTTCTTCCCACATTATTTACTTTCCTGGACCCCTGTCTAGCAGGGCGACTGACGTGATCCCTGGGGTGAATTTCCTTTCTCCCATCCAATCGTCAAGGTTCCTCTTGAAGAGGTCCAAAGAGGCACTCTGCTTGACATGTATGGGCAATCTATTCCGGAGTCTGGGGAGTCTCTGGGTCAGGAACCTATCCCTCCAGCATGTTTTGTTTATTGTGATGACAAGGTTTAGATCCCTGGGCGTGTAGCTCTGAGGGATTGGGATTTCTTTAAGTGTAGCATGTCCAGCAGCTCTGGGTTTGACATGGCCTTGTATGTTAAGCAGAGATCGCCTCTGAGTAGACGATATGACAGAGTATAGCTGGAGTTTTTAAGGCGGTCAGCGTAGGGCATCTGCTTTAGGCCTGTGATTCTTTTAGTGAGGTATTTCTGAGGCCTTTCCAGTTGTTGCAGATGTCTTGAGAGGTACATACCAAATGGGGCGTTGTATTCTATAATGGGTCTAATGAGGGATGAGTACAGTGGGACAATGACCTCCTTTTTTCTGGATGAAAAGCCCTTCGTGATGAGGTGTGCCACATAGAAGGATTTCCTGACCGTTGTGGCGATGTGGTTATCGAAGGTGAGACCACTGTCCACCTGTGTCCCTAAGTCTCTTATCACACTTTCTGTGTTTAGTGTACTGCCACCTATATGGTAATTCATGGATACATGTTTTTTCCCAAAGGGGATAACAATACATTTCTTGGCATTGAGCTTGAGCCCATGGCTCTGGCACCAAGCATCTGTTTCTGTAAGGTCTTTTTGTAGAGTATCCACATTATTTGGGGATTCAATAATGGCTCCCAGTTTGCAGTCATCTGCAAACTTTGTTAGCCAGAGTCCCTTAGTGTTGACCTGTACTTCAGAGAAGTAGATGCTAAACAAGAGCAGCCCCAGGACTGAACCCTGAGGTAATCCACTTGTCACTTGTCTGAAGCTGGATTTGGAGTCGGCTACTTTTACAGTATGGGTTCTATCAGTAAGCCATTTAACAACCCATTGGGTGACATAGGGATTAATGCCCAACTTAGTAAGTTTATCCATGATTCCAGAGTGGGGGATGGTGTCAAAGGCCTTGGCAAGGTCTAGATAGGCTGTGTGGACCACCTTACCCTTGTCCATGGCTCTGGAGACTGATTCAAAGAAGTCAATCAGGTTCAGGAGACAAGATCGGCCCTTCACAAACCCAAACTGGGTGGGGTCCAGTGTTTGAAGGTTGCCAATGTCTTTGTTTATAAGTTCCATGATAATACGCTCCATGGCCTTGCAGATAAGGCTTGTCAGACTGATGGGACGGTAGTTTCCAGGATCCAAGGTGGATCCCCCCTTGTGGATTGGGATAACTGTAGCTCTGCGCCACTCAGTGGGCACGAAACCTGAGGTGAGGCTATGATTAAACATGACACTTAGGTGAGGTGCCAGTTCATATTGTAGTTCATGTAGTACACAGCCCGGGATGTCATCTGGTCCCATGGATGCTGTATTCCTGGCTTTAGAGAGTGCGTTTTGTACCTGTGTGGCCGTTATTACTGGAATTTGGCAATCTTCCGGTATTGAGATGGGCCATTTAGGGGGTGAGAGGGGGGTGAAGTTGGCACTGAATCGATCTACCAGGATATTGGCAATATCCTTCGGATCAGTATATTTACTGCCATTCTGTTTTAGCTCAGAGCAGATCTGAGCATTGCCATTTAGATTCTTGACATAGTCATAGAATGCTTTGTGGTTGTCTTTGGAATCTTTGGCAATTTTATTTTCGTAACTAGCTGGAGGATTTTATGAGGCATCTCAGTTTCTTACTGGGGCTAGTAAGGGAGTTTTTTGCATCCTGAGATTTTCCTCTTTTCTGCAAAAGTTTCTTCCTTTTGTTGTAAAGTTTGTTTATGGCAGGGGACCACCAGATTGGCTTCCTTTTTTGGATGAGAGCATTTTGGTTCTATTTGGGATGGCACAATTCATGCATGAGTGGATGTGCTCGTACAGTGCCTTAGTGTAGGATTCAGCAGTTGAACTTTCAGTTCCCGTCTGCATGGGTGTCATGAAGTTTGTCACTTCTGACTTGAGTAGCATGAAGTTGGCTTTGGAGAAGTTTTTTATGGTGGTTTCTTTACTGGGGGTGGGGTGGGATGTGGATGTTAAGGGTGATTAGCTTATGGTCAGACCTGACTAACGAGGGGGTGACCATAGGTATGGAGCATTGATTTCCCATGTTGGTAATGACCAGGTCTGGGATATTGGAGCCCCTGGTGGGAATATGGATCAGTTGATCCAGGGCGTTGGAATTTATGAATTCCAAGAACCGTTGCGCAAAGGTGTTGGGACATGAGTAGTTTTCCCAGTTAATGGCATGATAGTTAAAATCACCCAGTATTAGGGTGTTTGGTTCTATCTTAATATTTTCCAGTATGTTTAGAAAGGTAAACAAAACTAGGAAAAAAACGCCAAAGTGGACCCAACAAATAACGCCAGTCAAAGATAAAATCCAAAAATGCTTTACTATTTGTTAGCGCTTTCATGCATTGAATTACATGCACTTCTTCAGACAAACCTATAGCAAATACTTCAATAATATATACTCCCACCAACATTTTACTTAATAGAGTAATTAATTAGATAATCACATTGAATTAACAATCCTATACAATTAAAACTTCATAGTAGGAAATTTAAAAATATTAGGTACAAATATTTATATAAATTCAATCTTAGACTTGACTAAACATTAAGAACACATACTAGAAGGGATATACTTCATACATCTAGCTCAAATTTTAAGATTGGCTTTCCAAATATTGGATTGTACATCATTAGATAACACCAGCTAAATGTCAAAGAAAACTTTGTTATATTAGTAAAGATGTTTTCCCAATAAGAATTTTAAATATATTAATATGTACAAATGAAAATAAACATAAATTATACTTCTTTATTATTATAAAATCATTCACTTCATCTCATAAGAGCTTTTAACTTTAATAGACATTTAATGGAGCACATTTCATTTATACCTGGGTGAACATGGGCGTATGTCTTGAGCTGCCACAGCAGCTCAGATTCTTCTAACTTAAGGTGCCATGGTCCACCCCTAGGATTCAACTCTATCTTTTGCACAACTGTAAATAGAAAACCATGGGTTGGATTTTCAACTATATGTTTCGCCAACGCATTTGTTACTACACCTTTGGTAATTGCGTACAAATGTTCATATATTCGTTGTTTTAAGTGACGTTCCGTCTTCCCCAGATAGAACGCGAGCAAATTTTACAAGTGGCAAGGTAAACTACACCTTGACTGTTACAGTCACACTTGTTGTTTATATAATATCTTACACCTCTAATAAGGAAGGTGGTCCCTGTTTTTATATATTTGCAATATCTACAACGGCCACACCTATACATCCCATTGTTAAACTTATGTTCCCTAGGTGTGCGTTCCAACAGGGTTTTAATGAAGGTGCCTTCTTGAAAACAACTAGTGGTTTTGGTCCTAAAATATTACGGATGTGTCGTCCTGGACAATGAATTCCCAATTATTATTAAGTAGACGTCTTATCTCTGATGATGATATATTAAATTGTGTAAGAAGGCAAGTACTATAATCTACCTGTTTTGAACCGACATTCATTGTTGGACATACTTCACTAGTCGAATTTACATTATCTAAAAGATTAGTGGTATGACCTGTCTTTAATATTGGTCCAAGAAGACCAGTATGTCTTTTATGGGTAACCTCCTGAATCACGGAGTTAATTAATTTTCCCGGATACCCTCTGTTCAAAAACATTAATGCCAACTTATGACATTCTTCATCGAATGTTGTTTCGTTGGAACACATTCAAGAAGCACGTACTACTTGACTTTTCACCACCCCTTTCTTTTGAAAAAAGGGGTGGCAACTAGAGAAATGAAGGAAAGAATTACTGTAATGAGGTTTGCAGAACACACTGGTACAAAATATACCTTTTTCAAAATCTTTTTGGATCAGAATGTCTAAGTAATTTATCGAAGTGTTGTCGAAATTATAAGTGAATGTCAAAAAAGGAATAAATGAGTTCATAACTCCAATAAGCTTTTGTGCTATATCTTCACCACCTTTGAATATTATAAAGATGTCGTCTTGGTACCGAGTATACCATACGACGACTTCTTTATATAATGAATGTTGAAACAAAAAGGTGCGTTCCCAATCGGCCATTACAGAATTTGCAAAGCTGCCCCCACAAGGAGAGCCCATTGCAACACCTGTTGACTGTAGATACAGGTCCTTCTTGAACATGAAGAAATTATTGTTCAACACCAATTCTAAAAGGTTAATAATTAAATCTATCTCATTCCCTAGCAGACGTTTGTACAACAAAAAATCCCTAATCCAGTCTATGCCGGTATCTTGAGGAATTACCGTGTATAGATCCCTGACGTCTGCTGTCAGGAAATTGAAATTCATGTCAAAGGGGATGTTGTTCAAGGTTTCAAGAACGTGCCAGGAATCCTTACAGATTTGAGGCTCTGTCTTGAGCACGTCTTTCAACTTATTATCCACCCATTTTGCACATGAATACGTAACAGACTGGCGACCATCTATGATAGGTCTGAATGGGGGGCACTGAATGCTTTTATGAAGCTTCGGAACGCCAAAAATGACTGGAACCAAAGGGGCTAGTATAGTTAAATATTGGTACAAAGCAGTATCTATGCTACCCTCAATGAATAAGTCACTTAACACATTTTTTATTTTTGAATAAGCTTGGTTTAGCTCGTTTTTGGAAACCTTTCTATAATTGTCAGTTAATAACATGGTGTTCATCTTAGCCTCATAGTCATCCTCATACATTAACATAGCCCCTCCGCCTTTATCAGGCTTCATTACCCGAATCTTATGTGCTTTAACTATTGCGATCAAATTCTGCTCGCTTACATCTAAGGTTCTGTTATGGGTAAGTTCATCATTCAAACACCTTAAATGAGTTTCAGTGATTTTTTCGAACATAAGAATGCTATTGTCAAGAGGGGGATTGTATGTACTGGCTATGCGTTCACTGTTTAACACGTTACTATTTTGTCCAAGAAGCAACTTAAGGTTTAGCTTACGTGTAAATAGTTTAAGGTCACATAGCATCCGAGCAACATTAGGCTTTTGAGGTAGAACAAAGTTGAAGCCTTTGGCTAGTAGCTCGATAAAATCCTGAGAAACCTCAAATTTAGTATAGTTGTAAACATGGAAGTCTCTACTGTTGCTAAGAAGGATTTCGGGTTGATCAATAGTATCGATGTCGTCTACTTCTTGCGCCAGTTGTAAGCCTTCTTGTTCTGCGTTTTTTTGCCCCAGTTCACATTCTTTTTCCTGGTGTTTGGGTATGCACGTTGAAAACCCTGTTGTTGGTTTTTATGCTTATTGGAGTTATGAACTCATTTATTCCTTTTTTGACATTCACTTATAATTTCGACAACACTTCGATAAATTACTTAGACATTCTGATCCAAAAAGATTTTGAAAAAGGTATATTTTGTACCAGTGTGTTCCGCAAACGTCATCACAGTAATTCTTTCCTTCATTTCTCTAGTTGCCACCCCTTTTTTCAAAAGAAAGGGGTGGTGAAAAGTCAAGTAGTACGTGCTTCTCGAATGTGTTCCAACGAAACAACATTCAATGAAGAATGTCATAAGTTGGCATTAATGTTTTTGAACAGAGGGTATCCGGGAAAATTAATTAACTCCGTGATTCAGGAGGTTACCCATAAAAGACATACTGGTCTTCTTGGACCAATATTAAAGACAGGTCATACCACTAATCTTTTAGATAATGTAAATTCGACTAGTGAAGTATGTCCAACAATGAATGTCGGTTCAAAACAGGTAGATTATAGTACTTGCCTTCTTACACAATTTAATATATCATCATCAGAGATAAGACGTCTACTTAATAATAATTGGGAATTCATTGTCCAGGACGCACACATCCGTAATATTTTAGGACCAAAACCACTAGTTGTTTTCAAGAAGGCACCTTCATTAAAAACCCTGTTGGAACGCACACCTAGGGAACATAAGTTTAACAATGGGATGTATAGGTGTGGCCGTTGTAGATATTGCAAATATATAAAAACAGGGACCACCTTCCTTATTAGAGGTGTAAGATATTATATAAACAACAAGTGTGACTGTAACAGTCAAGGTGTAGTTTACCTTGCCACTTGTAAAATTTGCTCCGCGTTCTATCTGGGGAAGACGGAACGTCACTTAAAACAACGAATATATGAACATTTGTACGC
Source organism: Protopterus annectens (assembly GCF_019279795.1). Taxonomy (NCBI): domain Eukaryota; kingdom Metazoa; phylum Chordata; order Ceratodontiformes; family Protopteridae; genus Protopterus; species Protopterus annectens. Next base: position 426,056,515 of record NC_056743.1, on the reverse strand, counting down.
AATTACCAAAGGTGTAGTAACAAATGCGTTGGCGAAACATATAGTTGAAAATCCAACCCATGGTTTTCTATTTACAGTTGTGCAAAAGATAGAGTTGAATCCTAGGGGTGGACCATGGCACCTTAAGTTAGAAGAATCTAAGCTGCTGTGGCAGCTCAAGACATACGCCCATGTTCACCCAGGTATAAATGAAATGTGCTCCATTAAATGTCTATTAAAGTTAAAAGCTCTTATGAGATGAAGTGAATGATTTTATAATAATAAAGAAGTATAATTTATGTTTATTTTCATTTGTACATATTAATATATTTAAAATTCTTATTAGGAAAACATCTTTACTAATATAACAAAGTTTTCTTTGATATTTAGCTGGTGTTATCTAATGATGTACAATCCAATATTTGGAAAGCCAATCTTAAAATTTGAGCTAGATGTATGAAGTATATCCCTTCTAGTATGTGTTCTTAATGTTTAGTCAAGTCTAAGATTGAATTTATATAAATATTTGTACCTAATATTTTTAAATTTCCTACTATGAAGTTTTAATTGTATAGGATTGTTAATTCAATGTGATTATCTAATTAATTACTCTATTAAGTAAAATGTTGGTGGGAGTATATATTATTGAAGTATTTGCTATAGGTTTGTCTGAAGAAGTGCATGTAATTCAATCATGAAAGCGCTAACAAATAGTAAAGCATTTTTGGATTTTATCTTCGACTGGCGTTATTTGTTGGGTCCACTTTGGCGTTTTTTTCCATGTTTAGAAAGGTGTAGTGAGAATCTTGGGGTATGGTGGGGGATCTGTAGCAAGCTACAATTTGGATTGCCGTCTTACCTAGTGTTAGTTGCACTTGGAGAATTTCAGACACATTGTGTTGGCCAACTAGCTTGGTGGTGTGAATATCCTTGGTGAATATTGACACTCCTCCACCTTTAGTGTTTCAGTCCTGGTTTGGTGGCCGAAAAGTGTGGTAAGAGTTGTAGCCTGGTATTGCAGGGGTGCTCTCTGGAGCCTTGAACCAGGTCTCAGTTACTGCACAGATATCGATGTTCTCCATTTTTAGGAGTGCCTCGAGAGAGTGCATTTTGAGGTTTAGACTTCTAGCATTGAGTAGCATTACCTTCAGATTTTGCATGCTTGTACCTGTTACGGTGGTGGTTTTGTCCTTTGAAGTTTGCCTAAAAAAGGCACTATAGGGGTGCAAAGTGAAGGACATGAAGTTTCAGCAGGAAGGTTGAAATTCTATTCAGGCACCCAGGTTTCATTACAAAAATTAATTGCTTTCCTATGAATTCTTAGACATTTGTTTGTGGTTCCGTTTAATAACAGTGCTGCAGATATGGCAACAGATGCTGTAATACCAATGTCTTTGAAGTGTTTAAAGTTTTCATCTTTGTTCATGTTTAAAAAGTCCACTTTCTGTAAGTGCTATATATGCAAGCTTTGCACTATTAACAGTAAGAGCATTTTCCTGTTTTGTAGTTGTAGAATTTACATGCTATTGGTGCAATGCTTAATGTGTAGGAGGTAGTTGATGCCAGGTACTCTTTTTGTACATTATTTGAAGGAAACAACATAACAGATTCTTTGTTCTACTGGTTCTGTAGCCACCACCACTTGTGAATTTCTGCCATATTTTTAATCTGTTCCTCATAAAATTTATGGTTTTCAGGATGTTTGTGACAAATCACTGAAGGGTGAATCCACTGAATAATGACAGGCATTTGAATTTCAGTCTTCATATTCTTCAGAAAATAAATGGTAACAATTTTATTCTAGCAATTTTCTAAGTTTATAAGATCAATATTTGAAATTTGTACCTATTTTGGGGTTGTATTCCCCCATTATTGGCTTTGTATATGTTTTTTGTGCTAAAAGGTTGAGAACTATGGTGAGAAGTGAGAACCGAATTTTCACTAAATGACAGCCATTTAAGTTTCAGTCTTCCTATCTTTTAGGAAACAAGCTGCTGATTTGGCATAGTGGTATGTTGCTCTAAGACTTGCCAGTAAAATGCATGTGGTAACACAACATTTTATTCTAGCAACTTTCCAAAATTTACAAGCAATGTTTAAAATGTGTCCCTGGTTTTTGGCCTTTGCCCCCCCCCCCCAAAAAAACTTAAATTGAAAATAAGTGTAAGAAGCTGTACAAGATGCTTATGCCCTACACTGCTGTCATTCTACCTATATATATATATATATATATATATATATATATATATATACACACACACACACACACACACACACACACACACACACACACACACACACACATATATATATATATATATATAGTGTGTGTGTGTGGAAGTAGACTTTTGTGATGGAAATGTTCTGAATTGGGCAGTTTTGACATTACTGGTTCATGCATTTTGTTTCATTGTCCACTGAAAATGTTTAAACAATAAATTTAAAATGTGCTCTAACAAGTGTGATGCCTGTATTATACAGGGAATATAATTTAATAGTCATGTAGCCCAAAGGTAAACTTTATCCACTACTGGCCAGGTGCATTTTCTTTGGATGTGGTATAGGTTTCAATGCTATTTTAATGAATGTGAGTTTCAAGGGCAGAGAAGTTTTAATGCCTAGTCTATTTTCATTGTGAGACAGTATTGGCTTTGTTTAACAGATATATTAGTGTTTGTGCATTGTGCTGTAAAGTGTAAAAATAAAATCCAAATCATTGTAGAAGTAAAGCAGTATGCACACATTAGTGTTTATGGTAAATGGGACCAAACAGCCAAGTAATGGGACATTGGAATGGCTACAGGGGGACTCTGGTGCCATATTTTGGTTGTCTGTTCTTCAGTTTGCGTTTTAAAGTTGGTACCCCACAATTCCATTGGAGTGGGTGGGGTTACATAATTATGTATGCAAATTTTATGTTAAACAGTGTACAGATTTGTACCTATTTTTCATGGGTCTTGTCCAGATTTTTGATATTTAAAGGTTGAGAGGTATGATCTGCATATAACACAAACTGAGATTTTACCCCCTCCTGTTCTTCAGGCATTGCTAAATCGTGTCTTCCACTGCCACATCCTCGACTGTACATGTGAACAGGCCTAGGGTAGTGGAGCACCCTGTCTGGTCCCCCCTCTCTATACTTTCTCCTGAGATATTCCACCATTTATGAGTATTTCAGCTTCTACATTTTGGTAGAAGATCTGTATCCAATGTATGAACTTTTCCCCTACCTGTCTTTGTTGTACTGTGATTAAAAGGAATTCCCACCTCACCATATTAAAGACCTTCTACAGGTAAAAAGAACACAGCTCCATTTTTACCTCCCCTGCTGCTTTTCCTCCACATAATTCCCACAGATGCCACCAGATTGTCTTCTGCCAACATTCCCTTCACAAAGCCATTTTGCCCTACTTGCATTTTTTTCAATATTTCATCCAGTCTTTCTGCCAATACCTTTACCAAAATCTTGATATCTCTATTAATCTGAGAGACAAGATTACTTGCCATGTCCACATTTTATCCTCCCCTTTTAGGTATCCTGGTTATTCTGGCCATCTTTATACTTTGCCCGAGTCCTGTATTCTCTTGTATTCCTCCACTAGGACCTGTCACACCCCCCCCTCCTAATTTGCAGAACTCTGGGAGAATCCTTCTGGTCCTACAGGTTTCCTCTCCTTCAGCTTGTATACGGTTTTCTTTATCTCATCCACTGTCACCTCTGGATTCAGCTTATCTCTTTGTTTGCCCTCCAGTATATATCTTTCTACATTCTTTCCCCAGTTCTCCTCCGAAGCTTCTGTACCTTCCTGTTTATAAATCTCTCTGTAATATTTCCAGAATCTTTCCCAGATTTAGCTTGTCTTCTAAATATTTTCTCTTCCCTATCCTCATCCTCTGTACCTCTTTCTTTGCCTGCCTCTTGTATTTCTTGTGTAGTTGTTTCCCTCTTGTAGTCCTTCCAGTACCACCGTTGAACTCCTTGCTCTATAATAAATCTATTCTCCAATTCCTTTCTTATTCCTTTTATCTAAACTGTAGTGCTTCTCTTCTACTTTAATTTCTTCCATCTTCTTTCTGTACCACAACTATCCCTTGCTCCAGCTCCTCACCCTTCCTTCATTCCTTCTTTTCTTTCTTTCTGTGCTCATCAGTTTCCCCAGACAGTGACCTCAATCCTATCCCCAGTGCACTTCCAGTTTGTCCCTGCCTTTTATATTGTCCTGTATTGACTATTTATTAGTCATTGCAGTGTTTCTGTCCTTTCTCTCCTTCCCTTTATAGTTAGTCCACATCAGCCACTTTCTCATTGTTTTTCTGTTCCTGTACACTTACCTTAAGTCTCAGTGCATGATCTGATATGTGCCTATCCTACAAATGGATCTCTCTCATTATTTCCGTTAGCTTTACCTATTCTAAGAACCTGTCTGACCTTGCCCGTACCAAAATGTTTCTTGTGAAGGTATATTCCCCTCTCATTTGGATACCCTTCTCCCAATAGATCTAGCCACCATCCCTCTTTCATCCCTTATAGGTTCATAGGATAACACAAGGCTACTGGCCCGTAGGCCCTTATAAGCCTAGCCAAGAATTTTGCCCATGTTCCCTCAAAGTCAGTACCCATTTCCCCTGTCCAGCAGTTACACAGGTGGGATCCCAGGGGTGTATTTTTTGTTTCCCATCCAGTCGTCCAAATTCCTCTTAAAGAGGGCTAGAGAGGTACTCTGCTTGACATGAAGAGGGAGTCTATTCCACAAATGGGGGAGTCTTTGGGACACAAATCTATCCTGCCAACAAGTTCTATTAATATTACAGACCAGGTTAAGGCCTTGCGTGTGGGTTGCTTGAGTGGAGCTTGTCTTACGGATATGCAGCAACTCCATCAAGGCTGGGTGTGAGATGGCCTTGTATGCCAGACACAGGTCACCTCTGAGTAGCTGGACAGGGCTTTTAGCCTATCTTAAGTGGGCTAACCTTGGGCTAGTTCTGTCGTCTCCCCTTCCATACAACCTTTTTCCAATTCCATGGTGACAATGTACTCCCCCCATCTCTATTCCATTTCTTCTGGTCTGTGCCCAATTAGCAAAAAAGTTCTTGTAGAATCTTTCTTCATTGCTGCTTGCTGCATACGTGTTCCCTGTTGCCCAGCACTTATGTTACACCCTTTCCTTCAAGATGATCCATCTTTTTATCACATTTTCTGTGACTGTCTGGAGCCCTCTACAAAATACAGTTGCTACTCCCTTCTTTGCTCCCCTGCCTTGCTCTCCATTTCTTCCTTTCAGTAATCATAACACAGCATCTTATTCCAATCTCTGATTTTCTTGTTTCTTGTAATAGAACAATGTCTCCCCATTCCTCTTTAACTTTTCCTGTATTCGCCTCCTTATGGTAGGATTTGATTAACCCCCATATTCAATGTAATTAACTCAATTAACTGAATTTTCCTTGTTGTTTTTGACCACCCCTTCCTGCTTTCACAGTTGCTGCCATTCAGCATAATCCTTTCTCTCGGTCTACCCTCCAGGGTGAAAATTATGCTGTTTGGGAGTTGCATTCAATCAGATCCCTCATCCCAATCCCTGGCCTCAGACT
>NC_056743.1:426020944-426048444 GCF_019279795.1 Protopterus annectens | reverse complement strand
TAGTTTTTGGGTTGGGGTGGGTTAAGTGAGTTAGGGTTAGGGCGCGGGTTAGGTGAGTGTGCGATAGTGACGGACCTTAGGGTAAGGGTTTGGGTTAGGGTTGTAGATAGTTGTGTATGTATGGGTTAGTGTTGGTTTGTAAGGATTTTGGTGTGCTTGTGTTGTGTGTGTGGGTTTTGGACAGGGGATTTGTTTTGTTTGTTGTTGTGATGTGTCGAGTGTATGCGGTGTCGTGTTTGTGAACTGTCGATCTTCTGGCATCGGTGAAGTCTTTTTCGCTCTTTTGCCGTGTCGATGTAGTCAGGTAGATCCACATATATATATATATATATATATATATATATATATATATATATATATATATATACCCACACAGATATATATAGATATGTGTGTGTATATATTTTTTTCTTTCTGTGATATTTTTAGTCCTTCCATAATCCTGCCTTCCACCTTTTTTACTCTGCCATCCATCATAAATGCTTCTGTCCAATTTGTTTAATCCCTTATTTAAACCTCATGTAAAACACAGTTCCGGAGGAATCCACACAAAGGAAAATGGCACCAGTGTAGTAAAAAACAATTTATTGAGCACTTCCGTCTGCATATAGCAAGTGACTTCTTCAGAATAACTTTAAAATCCACAATACTAAGTATAAAAAAAATGTCCAAAACAAAATATGTGGCACAGACAAACCAATCACTGTGTCCAAGTAATAAAATCCTCAGTCAATTAAGTCTTTCAATTAAGAACTTTTCTTTAAGAACTTCCCCCCAAGAAACCAATTAAATCAAATATGAACACAACCTAAGAAGACTAATTATACAAAGGCTGTCATTCAGCCCTGAAGGTACTCGGACATTCAGTTTTATTTGCCAACATAGTTCTTTGAACTGCATAATATCTGCCCAAGGGCCACCAGATAAATCCTTGTTTAAACCTTCCACTATAACAAAGCATCTTTGTTTTTATTCTTACTATCTCTACTATGCTTGCACAGTCTGTCTCTAACCCTCCGTTGGGTTTTCCCTATATTTGTCCAGTAGTTCACATCTGAGTCACTGAACCATCTGATGCACGATCCTCTTGTCTTCTTACAGCTGCCTTTTGTCTGTCTTTGCTTCTGCTTCTTTCTTTGTTTTTGTGTACAAATCTCATTAGGAAGAGGCTTCTTGTTCTTTTGTCCCTTTGGTATATCTCTTTCAGTTGTTTCCCTTTCACTTCTTGTCTCTTTTCTCATCACCTTGAGGCTGTCTGTGATTTATTTCATGGTCATTTCTTTTACTGGCATACAGTCCCCCTGTACATCCTGGTCTTGTCTTCTTCCCAGCGGGGATTTCAGCATCTGTCATCCCCCCAGTGTGTGCGTCACCTCTCCTGCTTCTGAAGTAACTCACCCAGTCTGTCTGTGATAGCTGTTTAATCTTTTGAACATCCTCCATATTGTGTAGCCTGAACATTTCCCCTTCCTGCTGTATTTTCAGAAATCCAGGGTATTTCAACTATGCAGCTATTCCAGTCATTCTTAGTTCATTTATTACCTCCAGAATAGCTTTCCTTCTCTTGCAGTGTTTCCGAGTAATCCTTGACCAGCTTTATTTATTTTTTGCTGAGCTAGCATTATAATGTATTTCTTCTATTTGTTTTTTATGTTACACATTGTTGTAACTTGATTTGAAAGCTGTGGGAATTTTTTTCTTTGGGATTGCACTGAAAATGTGACTTTCCAGCTGCACATTTCTAGTTAGCAAAAAAAAAAATTTCACTTAAAAGACCGTTTCACTGCAAAATGAAAGTAAGATAGAAGAAGAAAAGAGTTTATAACCATTGATCAAAATGCAAAAGCATTAAAACAAATAACAAACGTCCAAAACAGTGAAAACACAAAAGATTTCAAAAAGAAAACAATTTATTTTCCAATCCATGAAGTAAAACCCTACTACTGCAGTCAGACTGAATAGTGGTAGTGTTATGGAAAGGAGTTTTCTGAGGTAAGGTGTAGGGTCAGGGTTTGGGCCAGGGCTAGAGTTAGGTTTAGCACACATTAGTTAGGTTGCGTAGGGGCTTACTAATGAATGTTAACTCTGACCTCAGCCTAATATCTTACTTTAAAAAACCCTTTCCATAACATTACCACTACACAAGACACGCAAACACCACATACAAAACCAAACACGCACAGCACTAAACCTGTCCTTTCTCTAACCTGCATACACATTCATATGCACTCCCACTCCCTAATGCCAAAATTTCCAGTATATTTAAAACTTTCAGCACCAGATAAATAGTAAGCTTCCACTCAGATTCACCAGTACACATGTATATCACTAAATCTATCCCCTTCACTAGCCTTACTCTAACCTGCAAATACTCACACAGACACTCCCAACACCTAATGCAGAAGATTTTGGTATAATCTAAAGCTTTCAGCATTAGCTCCAAGCACATACTTAAATTCTGCAATCAGTATTCCCACTTTTGATATAAATTACACCCAAACAAAAGTGCATTCAGTCAAAACTGCACTCACCTCAACTTCCACACACTTCACTGTCAATAAAATGACAGGTTAAGAGAGTTAACATGATCCAATTAATGTTCTTTTCAATATGTTCAAGGTAAAATAAGTAACATGCAAAGTTATGGTATTGGCAGGGCATTAGGTGAAGTAAAGACACCGAACAGTATTAATGAATAGAACGGTTACAGCCTATGTAAAATGGTCAGTGAATACAAATGTCCACTCAGTGGCACTGTAAAATATAATTAGCTAACTGATCAGGCTGCATGAAAACCCAAAGGCAGTCCACGTAACACAGCCTCAAGGGAGGATTCCTTTTAATTTAGGAAAATCAGGAAAGAATTAGAGGAGTTTCAGACAATGGACATAATAAACAAACACCATAAGTCTCACCTACAGTGGCACCACCAAGTCTAAGAGTGCAGATGCAGTCAAGGTTTATGTAATATTAGCAAGACATTGTAGGCTGCTGATACTAGCTTTGTATAATATTACGAGTAAACATCAGAGGGGCAAAGCTGTTCAGTAAGTCAGAGCTCTGGTTAGGTTATTACAAGCTTTAACTTTACTAGCGGAAACATCACAGCATTTTCACAGTTAGATACTTACATGACATATACAGAACTGATATGCCAGGTCATCTACACTGCTGAAATGTTTCAGCATGTGATGCAAGTTATACAAGGATCAAAAATACAGCAAACTTTACTGGTTATATGGCCAAAGGCGAGTACATACCTTCTTTATCTGAAGTTGTTGTCTTCATTTGGTCTTCAACCTGTGAGATAGAGTCCCCAGCTACCAAACACCTGAGAGGACCTCATGGAAGGCTATTCTGTAACATGGCAGAGCCAAAGGATGCCCTGCTTCTGGAGAGAAGATCCAATTTGTAATGGGATGTAAAGATGCCCAGGTAGCCGCAGAGCAAATCTCATCCAAGGAAACTCTGGACCAAAAGGTGGCTGAAGTAGCCATAGCTCTAGTAGAATGCGCCTTAACATGACTTGGTGGAGCCACTCCCTTTGTTGAATACACCAACAGTATACATTGAAAAAATCCAACGAGCAATGGTGACCTTAGATACATGCTTCCCTACAAAGGGCTTAGAATAGGAAACAAAAAATTGATCAGAATTGCGGAAGACCTTTGTTCTGTGTAAATAAAATCGTAACTGTCTATGAACATCCAGCAGGTGCAATTTATACTCCCCTTTATTCTGAAAGTTCAGAAAAAAGACAGGGAGGTTGATAACCTAACTGATGTTTAATTCTGAGGCCACTTTAGGTAAAAAGGAAGGATTAGTGCGAAGAGAAACTCTGTCTTTAAGGAAAATCATGTTTACTAAAAGCGTCCAAAAACTAATAGGCACAAGACAAGACAAGCATACACTGCAAAGTCCAACAAGGTTTAATAGCTGAGTAAAACAAGCTTACAGCAATCAGTAGTCCAGTGCACACTCCGGTAACTGCCAAGTAATAAAAAGTTAAAAATGATCTGGCTGCACAGAATCCAAGTCACAAAGTGTAAAGCGCTTTTCGTTAGGAAACACTTCTCCTAACTTCTTCAGACAAGGAAAATCATATAAGGGGCCTTAATCGATAAAGCCTGAAGCTCTGACACCCTTTTAGCTGAAGTAATAGCAATCAGAAAGGCTGTATTCCAAGACAGGAATTGTAGATCCACTGAAGCAGCGGGTTCAAAAGGGGAAGAAATCAAGGCTTGAAGGGCCAAGGTAAGATCCCAAGGAGGCACAGCGTCCTTGATCGGTGGCCTAAGAAGAAAAATACCCTTCAAAAAGGCTTTGCAGAGCTTAGAAGAGGCTAGAGAAGCTGAATTATCCCATATGTGGAAGTTAGAAATAGCTGCTAATTGAACTTTAAGCATAGAGAAACTGGCACCCTGCTGGAAAATGCTTGCCAGAAACTCCAAGATGATAGGGACTGGAGCAGTGAAAGGGTCCAAATCCCGTTGAGCTGCCCAAATGGAAAAATGCTTTCATTTATTGGAATAAATCTTCCTTGTGGAACATCTATGAGCCGCTACCAACATTTTTTTAACCAGAGAAAATAACCCAGGAATCCTATCTATCATGGGAACTGGAGCAGCCAAGTGGTGAGCTTCAGACTGGCCAGATCTGGATGTGGGATCCGTGAGGGATGAGAAATCAGATCCAGAACCAGATCCAATATCCAGGGCAGACACACTGCATGAGACCACAGAGAAGGGAACCATACTTGGCGAGGCCAGAAGGGGCTCTCCAGCCGTTGTGCTTTCTGAATGACTTTTGAGATCAGGGGAAGAGGAGAATAAACACAGAAAAGACTGGAGGGCCAAGCATGAACTAGAGCATCTCTGGGGGGTTCCCCGGAGGGGAGTTCAGAGCGAAAAACTCGCTGCACTTTGCATTGGAAGGGGAGGTGAAGAGATCACAGCAAGGCTGACCCCAATTTAGAAAGATCTGATTCGCTACATAAGGATTCAGAGACCACTCGTAAGGTATCAGGATAGACCTACTTAGTCAGTCCACTAGAATGTTGGACCATCTCTGTAATGAGTGTTGCCACCAGAAAACAGCAGGTGGGGATCACCCACACCCACAATCTCTTGACTTCATGGCAAAAGGGATAAGACCTGGTTCCCGCCTGTTTGTTGATATATACAAGACTACCGACATGCTGTCTGTCTGGATGGTAATTGTCCTTAGGGAAAGATGGGCCTGAAGAGCTTGCAATGCCAATAGCACCACCCTCATCTCCAGGATGTTGATATGCAACTGGGTCTCCAGGGAAGACCATGTACCTTGAACTGCCCTACCCAATCAATGCCCCCCCAGGCGGGGAGGTGTCTGTGGTCACTGTGGTCAGACAAGTGGGGAGAATAAACGGGCGACAGCGAATACGATCTGGGGACTGAATCCACCAAAGAAGAGAATTTTTGCATGCCCAGGCTAGATGAATAGGATGCGACAGTGGTAGGTCCAGAAAGGACCACTGGACTGCCATAGTCCACTGGAGCACCCTCACATGTAACCAAGCTGTGGGGACGAGGGTGATCGTGGCTGCCATGGATTCCAATGCCCTTAAAACCAACTCTGCAGGAAGAGATGGAACTTGAAGAATGTACAATACATGCTATTTGAGGGACTGAAGTGTGTCGGGTGTCAGGAAGGCCTTGGTCTGAATGGTGTCCAACCGGACTCCAATAAAATCCAGAACTTAAACCGGGTGTAAGAGAGATTTGTTGAGACTGATGGTGATGCCCAGCTGGTGGGCAGTTTGGATGAGAAAGTCCCAGGCTTGGCAGAGTCGATGCCTGGAGGGGGCGGAGAGGAGCCAATCGTCCAGGTAAGAGAAGACCTGGAAGCCCTATCGCCATCACTTTGGTGAACACCCTGGGGGGTATGGTGAGACCAAAGAGTAGCGCTCTGAATTGGTAATGACTGGCCCCCAACCTGAGGTGGAGAAACCTCCGAGAGCATCTGTCCATTTTGATGTGAAAGTACACATCTTGAAGGTCCACTGAGCAAATCTAGTCGTTTTCCTGCAAAAACAGCAGGAAAGATTGGAGAGTGACCACCAAGAATTTCATCTTGGCAACTGACTCAAGGTGTAGAGATCCAAAACTGGCCTCAAGTCCCCCGTTTTGTCACCAAAAAGAACCTAGAATAGATGCTTAATCCAGACTGGTCTGGGGGAATGAGCTGGATGACTCATTTTTCTAGCAGCTTGGAAATTTCCTGTGCTGCTGCCTCCCTTTGCATGGGTGGAACTTTCCAGAGGAACCTTGCCAAGCTTAGCCTTTGAAAGAAGGGGACTGAATATCCTCTGGATATGATTTGCAACACCCAATGATCATCTCCCAGGCTGATGGGTGTAGCGAGAGGTGACCCCAGACTGCCTCCAGAGATAAGCAGCCAGGCAACCCTTCAGGGCTGCTGCTTGAACCTGTCTGGGAATGGATCCCACGACTCTGCATTCCTCAGGCCCCCTCTGCAGCAAGGGCAGTGTCTGTTGAATCCCCCTCTGGGGGAAGGCGAGTCCCGAGCATCCTGGGAACAACCCTTACACTTCCGGAACGACATCTTCTTCACCCCCTGCTGATTCCTGGAGAAAGATCGTTGAGGGATTGAGAAGTGGATTCTGACAGCAGACAGAGTCTTCCCGTCCTTCTCACTCTGGACCAGACTGTCACGTACCATCTTTCCAAAGAGTGTGGAAGCATCACAAAGAGTGTGGAACCATCACATGGGGCATTTGTGAAAGACGTCTTGAAGGGCTCCAAGAGGGTACAAAGCTGGAGTCAGGCATGAAGCCTGATGGCAATGCCTGCCCCAGCAGCTCTAGCGCTGTCCTCTGTAGCATGAGAGAAGCCGCATAGAGGTAATAGCAATGGAGGTGAGGGTGGTCATTCTGGAGGAGAAAACCTTCTTATCCTCCATCGTCATGGACCCTGGGGTAGACTTGGTGACCTCCTTCACTAGATCTCACTGAAGCCTAATAAAGTGTGCCATATACTTTGGAGCATGCAGAGTGAAGATGGCTAATGCATAGGCCCGCTTCCCAAAATGGTCCAACGTCCTAAGCTCTTGGTCCGGCGGGTGAACCGTGGAGCTCTCCTGTGAGAACTCCTTCTTGGTGGCCACCGCCACCACTATGGCATCAATGGGGGGGCTTTGGCCAATGTGGTTTGTCTGTGGGGGCGCTGCTGACCTTATCGGGGTGCTTGGGAATAGGTTCCACTGTGTCAGGCTTCTTCCACATCCGAGATGTCACAAGATCCACCAAAGGATCCACGGGGGGGGGGGGACACCCAGGAAGTAGAGGGTCCTGTGCCAAATGCCTCCAGGAACACCAACTTGTCAGGGTTGTGTTTTTGGACGGACCACCTCCTGCGCTGTTGCAGGATCTGCATGATGTCTCCAAATGAGCCATCCTCCAGGGATGACCGGGAGGTGGGGGGATCCTCTCCTTCCTCCAAGTTGGTGTCTTCCATGAGAGACTCCAGCGCGGAGTCTATGTGCCTCCTTTTACAAGTATGTTTTTGATGAACCTCCTCAGGGGGGTCTCTGGGGAGGATTCAAAAACATTTAGCTGCTCCTGTGTTGGAGCTCCCTAGAGTGAAAAGGCAGCAGGCTCTCCCTGAGACAGCAGGATGGCAGAATCTGGACCAGAAGCAGAGGGAGCCACGAAGGATTCCAAAGACAAGAGTATCAAGGGTCTTGATGCAAATGTGAGAATCCTCTCCACCACGTCAAAGGTAGATGGAGAACAAGCCGCCTGAGTAGGTGCTACAGACGGGTCCGTAATCCTCTGGAACAACGGGGGAGTTGGAGCTGAACATCCAGGCACCGAGACTCCAATTGGAAGGCTCTGCTATGAAAAACTCAGAGACAAAATCAACCCCTCAGATCCAGCGCCAAGGCTCTAACTCCAAGCTTGTCTCATCCGACCTGCTCAAGGTAATGGCTGACTTCGAGGTACCAGGTATCAGAGGTGCCAACCCCTCGATGATGACGGTCCTCAGATCCAAGGACTCCAAAACTGGGGGTCGGATCAGAGGAGTAATCGGTATGAAGGTAGACTGCATGCCCCCCACTTCAGAGGGAGAGGGGGCTGGCAAGACTTCCATCTGTATCTGGGTGCGGATGAATCTCCACATCATCCTGTCCACCTCGGCTTTGGAAATGCTGCGGGTGGATCTGGAGGATGAAGCCACCGACAAGGGCCTAAAGGGGCGGTGAGGTGATGCTGATGCTGTGGAATGGCTCTGAAGCACCTCTGGCTCCAGACAAAAATGAGAGGAATGGAGCTGGGGAGACTCGAGGGGAACAGAGCCAGGGAGACTCAATCCTCGGAGCTTGGCAGGTGGTCCTGCTGAGGACGAGTGGTCAAGGGACCGCTTCCTCAGCTTGTGCTTATGCCTGTGCTAATCCCCGTCACCAGTCCTCTTGGCTGGAGGTTGAGTCCCATAGGCCAGGGTGGAGACAGACATCACAGCCGGGGTAGCAGTAGAAGAGGAGGCCTGGGCCCCCATGGTAGAAGGGGGGAGAAGGCCATTTAGAATAAGTTTATTCCTCCAATTGATCAATGCGTGGTGATTTAACCCCATGCAGATTGAGCAGGAGGAATCCAGGAGAGCAACCCCTAGACACTCAACGCACAGAGTGTGGCCATCACCTGGGGAAAGCTTGTGGCCACACTCCGCGCATTTTGAAACCCAGGTTTGGGAGTCTCTGACACAGTCAATAGACAGAGGTAGGCCCAAACCAAAGCAGAAATGCACACACACACATTCCTAAAGATAGGACAGAAAGAAAGGTTGCTTTTTTTTTTTTTTTTTTTTTTTTGAACTAACAAGAGATGGGGAGGGGAGGTGACAGGAAAAATAGAAAAGAGAACTGCTAGACAGAAAGAAAAACTAGAGCGGAAAATATAGACACACTTACCCCAAAAAAGCTCAGAGCCAACAGATCATGATGCTTACAGAAGCGCGGCAAGCAAGATATGAAGGGAGGAAGGAGACAGGGGTATTATATTTAGGGGAAGAGCTCGGAGCTCAGATCAGATGCTGGAGAAATGTAGCCAAGTCAGATCTGTGCCATATCCATGTTCCCACAAGTTGAGGACCAAATGAAGACAACTTCAGATCAAGGCTTTCTGTACAGGGTTTCTAAAATATTTTTCATAGTTGCCCATTGTGATGGCTTCTTCAATATAGCCACATATTCTTTCACTTAATTGCTCATACATACATTCAAGTTCCTTTGAGATGCATACCAGCTATTTAAATAGCAAAAAAGTGCCTTATATTCCTAGGACTGTGTCAAACTAATATACACTACACTCAAGTTTCCAGACTGTTTGTTCAACCATTAATTTAATTTTATTCATTGCGGTTGCAGGTACTCTCGCAGTTCTGGAAATACCCTGTTCCAGTAGCCTTACTGTGGCTCATCTATACAAATGTGTTTTAACTAGGAGGGAGACTCATTTTGTCATCTTTCACAGTTTACTGTTAAGTTTTGTGTCATTAGTTCTTGTACTAGCTATACAATGATACAATAATCTTTTCTTTGGGTATTACATCAGTCACAGGTGATATACTAGACTGTATATCCTGCATATTTTGCAAAACACTTAACGACTTCCTCCTCCTGCCATTCATCATCATCATCTGATGCTGTAAAATTAGGTTCACTAATATAGCAGCTCAGCATAAAGTGGTCTAGCAAATCCTCTGAGTCACAATACAGCTATTTGTTCTCTACCACTGAGGGGAAGGCTGTAAACGAGGTGCTGCAGTAACATCATTTATTTCAGGGACTGTCTTCATCCATGCTACACAGCAGCTGCATAACATAAACCACCTGCCCCGACACTCTACAGGACCTGATATTATAAGCTACTGCTAGAATGCAAGCACCTCCTTCTGTTAACCTCATTATCTCTCCTGTGGTTGCAGGCATGACAACATACAGGGTTGGAAACGTGTATAAAGCAGATTGAAATCCCCATGTAAAGGATGCCATGCCCTCAGAATGAGGAATATATATAGAAGTTTGAAAACCATAGCATGGTGATTGCTATGGATTTAAAAAAGCCAACTCCAATAAATGGGGATGCATGTCAATAGAAAGTGCAGGAGGGACTGAACATATAAATGAAATGAACTGTCTGAAGAAGAAGAAATGCTTGAACATAGAGGAACATCCAAGAAAACTCACAGGAGTGACAAATCCAGACATGAACTTCCACACGGGAAACTCAAGGGTGGGATTTTAACATCCAGAAGACATTGAGAAGTACACCTTTCAGAGTGGGGCACTTGCCAAAAATAATCTCATGAGGGGGGAGGGGCAGAACATTCAGCCATTAAGATGGTACTTCAATCGGGGTAGGACTTCCGACTATCAAACTTTTTGACCATTTGTATATACATTTATTTACTGATGTGAGCATTTCGAACACACATTTGGACTTCATGATTACAGTGCATGCTCAGATATCCCAAATAAAAAAGCATTCCCTTTAAAATGAGAAGGCCCTTAAGGTTTCAACCATTTTTGTTCACACTGTTACATAAAAAAGAGAAGACAACATTGCTAATTATTTGTCAATTGTCACAAGTCCAACAGAAAAAGGAAAGTTATGTGCTAAAGGGGGTGAGGATTATGTGAATGTGATTGCAGAATATCTTATGCAAACAGCATTTGAATTAAAAGGCATTTATCAAGTAACTGAAATAAACACTGTTTCACAGACTAGTAATCCAAAAAGCCAACAGAGGACTCATAACACGGCTAAAAATAAAAAGTTTAATATGATAAGCACTTTCACTCCACCTCCTCAGATCATAACAACAATACAATCTCAAGCAATTTATACAAATACAAAATAACCGCACATTTTATTTAAACAAATCACGTACTTAAGATAAGGTTTTAAAGATACGGTCTCATTGAGACGATACCCTTTACCTGCTTGCAATAAAATAATCCATTTTAATTCACATTCTTCAGTTTTGCTCTTAAAATCACCTGACCTGAAATTATTAGACACCAAATGCACTTTGCACAAAATTTAAAAGTGAAGATCCAGATGAGGAAATATTAAACAGATCTATGAGATACAAGGCAGAAGTCACAGTTTCAGAAACTGGGAAACATTTACTTAAAGAGTCCAGGCTAAAAAAAATAACACTAGGAACTCCTGTTTAGGAGTCATTGATGACTGCCAATTTTCAGATTTGTAAAACCAGCTCTTTCCAGTTCTTCACAAAATAGATGCAACTTTTGGCATACCAGAAAGAGTGGTAAAAGTCCACATAAATAGCCATCATTTTAAAGAATTCCCTGAATGTCAATGCACTATAAAAATGACTCTGATTAGATCAAAAAACAGTGAGCAAGTCGAACATTTTGTGCAGAATATCAGCAAGGCAATAAAAATTGCCAAGTAAATAACTTCTGTATATCTTGCTGCTGGAGTTATGTCAGTCACCCAATTATTTAATGACACATTCCAAAATAAGATGCTTTATGCAAGCAGGACCATGGATAGAAGAGACTAGAAAAAAGATATGGAATACCATAACAAATGTCAAGGAAATGATTTACGCGCTTACCAAAATGATGAGTTTACAGGAAAAAAGTCCATCTTATATAATCAAAAGGCCTGATAATGCAGGTAATAGGAGCATTCTGCAGATCAAACTTTCTCAGGTTACCAGGAGCCCTCCTGAGTCCTATCATGCACCACATGTGTCACACTCACACATGCTACACTTTTCAATTCTTCTCATTATAGCACTGAGCTACAGGAGGAAGAAAACAGAGAAACAGAGAGAGGAAAAAGGATGAGAAACACTGAACTAGGCACTCCAAACACTGGGAATAGAGGAAGAGTATCTCAAAGAAGGACATTAATCATTGCATATATTGTTATGTTCAGTTGATGACCTTTGCATTGGATAAAAAAATGATAAATCAAACCAACCCATCCACCAACCAAAGCACAGGAAGGCCGCACAACAGCATTGAAAAAATTATTTTGTTGAGGGCTTTCATTCTTATCTTCAATATGGCTTCATCAGAATAAATCACTTGTCCCCATTTAGTGTTTAAATACATCAAATACAGTCACACGATCCCCAAACAATCCAATAAGATACTTCCTATATAAATTAAACCACCAATAAAAATCACAATGAAAACACAATTATAAAGTGAAAATTCCATGCATAATTAAAATCTAATAATATATACTAAAAACTGTATTCCAATCAATAAATTTAAATTTTTATAACCTAGTAGCTTTTAACTTAAGAATACTATACATAGATGTCGTTTCATTCAATCCAGGAAACAAAGTTGCTTCCAATAATAGCTGCCCGTGAAGTTCTCTAGTTCCAAGAATACCAATCACCTCCTTTTTATGGGGATGGTACTTTTTCTAAAACAAAAATTACAAATTTATCAAATTTGGAGCATAATTCTGAATGCTTGTATAACATATTACTGTTATCACCCTTATGTACACTATAATGCATGTTTGTAAACATGTCATTTCAAAAGCTCCTCGCTCTTAACAACTTAAATTGCCTGGCTACATGTAGCCAAACAGACAACCCCCAAGGTGCTACAGATAAAATTACCACTACAATAAATTACTTTTCTATAATTAACTTATTTTACCTTATCAAGTATTATAAATAATATGGGCATGACCCACATTTATCCACTACAAAATTACCTTTTCTAAAATTACCTCTTCCTAAAATGTTTTTCAAATTCCTTCCTCTCTTAAAAATAAAATTAATATTACTATCCAATATATTTCTAAGAATAACATGAGAGTTAATCTGCGATTTCCAGTTTTTAACCAATATGTCTTTTTTAAAAAAAAAACAAACATCTTTAATAAATTATCATGTATGACATAGGCAATCTTACTCTTATATAAAGAAAAATAAACCATACTGATACAATCTCAGTTGCAAACATTATACATTACAAACCATGCCAACACAACTGCAGCTGTAAACATCATACATCCCTTATAATACAGTGGATATAAAAAGTTTACACACCCCTGTTAAAATGCCAGATTTTTGTGATATAAAAAAATAAGACCACAATAAATCATTTCAAAATTTTTTCCACCTTTAATGGGACCTATAATCTGTACAATTCAATTGAAAACAAACAAATCTGGAAAAATATAAAAAAGAAAAAAAGTACAATACGCACTTAAACTAATACTTTGTTGTGTGCGCACACCCTTAAACTAATACTTTGTTGAAGCATATTTTGATTTAATTACAGCATTCAGTCTTCTTGGGTAAAATTTTGCCAAATCATACATGCGGACAACAATGCAGATATACATACAGGATCGGTCGAAGCCCGGGTTAACAACGACCGCCACCAGTACTGTTGGCCAACAGGGTGCTGGCGGAAATTGGGCTACTGTTGGCCGAAGGACAAGAAGAAGGGAAAGGCATGCCTGAAGGCAGGTAAAGACTGTGGTAGTGAGGTTCGGAACTTTGAATGTTGGCAGTATGACTGGTATAGGGAGAGAGCTAGATGATCTTATGGACAGAAGGAGGGTTGGTATATTGTGTGTGCAAGAGACCAGATGTAAGGGGAGCAAGGCTAGGTGTATTGGAGGTGGGTTAAATTGTTTTATCATGGTGTGGATGGGAGGAGAAATGACATAGGGGTTATCCTGAAGGAATAGTATGTTAAGAGTGTTTTGGAGGCGAAAAGAGTGTCGGATAGAGTGATGTTTATGAAGCTGGAAATTGATGGTGTAATGATGAATGTTGTTATTGCATATGTTCCACAAGTTGGGTTTGCGATGGATGAGAAAGAAAAATTTTGGAGTGAGTTGGATGAAGTGGTGATGACTGTACCCAAGGGTGAGAGAGTGGTGATTGGAGCAAATTTCAATGGGCATGTTGGTGAAGGGAACAGAGGGGATGAGGAAGTGATGGGTAGGTATGGTGTTAAGCAAAGGAATGCAGAAGGTCAGATGGTAGTGGATTTTGCAAAAAGGATGGACATGGCTGTGGTGAATACATATTTTAACAAGAGGGAGGAGCATAGGGTGACATACAAGCATGGAGGGAGATGCACACAGGTGGATTATATCTTATGTAGAAGGGCTAGTCTGAAGGAGATTGGAGACTGTAAAGTGGTGGCAAGGGAAAGTGCAGTTAGGCAGTATAGGATGGTGGTTTGTTGCATGACATTGGTGATCAAGAAGAGGAGGAGGAGTGTGAGGGCAGCATCAAGGATCAAATGGTAAAAAATAAAAAAAGGATAATTGTGAGGTGGTGTTCAGGGAAGAGTTAAGACAGACATTGGGTTGCAGTGAAGAGTTATCGAACAGCTGGGTAACTACAGCAGAGCTAGTAAGGGAGATGGCTAGAAAGGTGCTTGGTGTGACATCTGGAAAGAGGAAGGAGGACAAGGAGACCTGGTGGTGGAATGAGGAAGTACAGGAGAGTATACAGAAAAAGAGGTTGGTGAAGAAGTGGGATTGTCAGAGAGATGAAGAAAGTAGACAGAAGTATAAGGAGATGAGGTGCATGGCAAAGAGAGAGGTGGCTAAGGATAAGGCATATGAAGAGTTGTATGAAAGGTTGGACACTAAAGAGGGAGAAAAGGACCTGTAACGACTGGCTAGACAGAGGGACCAAGCTAGTAAAGATGTGCAGCAGGTAAGGGTGATAAAGGATAATCAGGGAAATGTACTCACAAGCGAGGAGAGTGTGTTGAGCAGATGGAAAGAGTACTTTGAGGGGCTGATGAATGAAGAGAATGAGAGGGAGAGAAGGTTGGATGATGTGCGGATAGTGAATCATGAAGTGCAGTGGATTAGCAAGGAGGAAGTAAGGATAGCTGTGAAGAGGATGAAGAATGGAAAGGCTGTCAGTCCAGATGACATACCTGTGGAAGCGTGGAGGTGTTTAGGTGAAATGGCAGTGGAGTTTTTAACTAGATTGTTTAATGAAATCTTGGAAAGTGAGAGGATGCCTGAGGAATGGAGAAAAAGTGTTTTAGTACCGATTTTTTAAGAATAAGGGTGATCTGCAGAGCTGTAGTAACTACAGTGGGATTAAATTGATCAGTCACAGCATGAAGTTATGGGAAAGAGTATTGGAAGATAGGTTACGAAGGGAAGTGATGATTAGTGATCAACAGTATGGTTTCATGTCAGGAAAGAGCACTACAGATACAATGTTTGCTTTGAGAGTGTTAATGGAGAAGTACAGAGAAGGTCAGAAGGAGTTGCAATGGGTGGACGTAGAGAAAGCATATGACAGAGTGCCTAGAGAGGAGTTGTGGTATTGTATGAAGAAGTCAGGAGTGTCAGAGAAGTATATAAGAGTGGTACAGGATATGTACGAGGGTAGTATGACTGCGATGAAGTCTGCGGTGGGAGTGACAAATGTATTTCAGGTGGAGGTGGGATTACATCAAGGATCAGCTCTGAGCCCTTTCTTATTTGCAATGGTGATGGACAGCTTGACAGACGAGATCAGACATGAGTCCCCGTGGACTTAGATGTTTGCAGATGACATTGTGATCTGTAGTGAGAGTAGGGACCAGGTTGAGGAGACCCTGAAGAGGTGGCGATATGCTCTAGAGAGGAGAGGAACGAAGGCCAGCAGGACTAAGACAGAATATGTGTGTGTGTGTGTGTATGTGTGTGTGTGTGTGTGTGTGTGTGTGTGTGTGTGTGTGTGTGTGTGTGTGTGTGTGTGTGTGTGTGTGTGTGTGTGTGTGTGTGTGTGAATGAGAGGGAGGATAGAGAAATGGTGATGATGCAGGGAGTAGAGTTGGTGAAGGTGGACGAGTTTAAGTACTTGGGATCAACAGTTCAGAGTAATGGTGATTGTGGAAGAGAGGTGAAGAAGAGAGTACAGGCAGGGTGGAATAGGTGAAGAAGAGTGTCAGGAGTGATTTGTGACAGACGGGTACCAGTAAGAGTGAAAGGGAAGGTCTACAAGAGGGTAGTGAGACCAGCAATGTTGTATAGGTTGGAGCCGGTGGCAATGACAAAAAGGCAGGAGTCAGAGATGGAAGTGGCAGAGTTAAAGGTGTTAAGATTTGCACTGGGTGTGACAAGGATGGACATGATTAGGAATCAGTATATTAGATGGTCAGCTCAAGTTGGACGGTTTGGAGACAAAGTCAGAGAGGTGAGATTGCATTGGCTTGGACATGTGCTGAGGATGGATGCTGGGTATATTGGGAAAAGGATGCTAAGAATGAAGCTGTCAGGTAGGAGGAAAAAAGGAAGGCCTAAGATAAGGTTTATGGATGTAGTGAGAGAGTACACGCAGGTGGTTGGTATGACAGAGCAATATGCAGAGGACAGGAAGAAATGGAAACAGATGATCTGCTGTTCCGACCCCTAATGGGAACAGCCGAAAGAGAAGAAGAGAAAAAAAAAATATATATATATATATATATATATATATATATATATATATATATGTGTGTGTGTGTGTGTGTGTGTGTGTGTATTTATGTATATATCACAGATTACACTTAAGGGAATTATGAACTCAAGAAAAAAGAAGTTATGTACTCACCACAACGTTCCATGTATGTTGTCCATCTTCGCCTTCATTCTTACCATGTTGGGTTCGGATCCGTCTCGGCCTTTATTTTCAAGTTTGATGTCTCCTGCTAGCTCATGGCTAAACCCTTATCCCAGTATGCATTAGAACCATCTCCAGGTCTTGTTTGCCCCAGTAAAAAAGGCTATAAGTAATTCAATGCAGTAACTAGAAGCTAATAAAGAAGGACAGTGGTAAATGGAAATCCAATTGAATAGACTCAGTCTTTTAGGAGTTAAGAAAAGGAGGGTGGGATGTAAGAATGAAAGTGAAGATGGACAGCACACATGGAACATTATGGTGAGTACATAACTTCTTTATGTGATGTCCTATCTCGCCTTCATTCTTACCAGGTTGGGACAGTGTCCCTCTTCAGAACAGTGGAACTAAAACAGGCCCTGTTCCTGGAGGCCAAATCGACTTTGTAATGAGAGATGAAGGTATGTGGTTTAGCCCGTGGTTCTGCTGCACAAATGGTATCAATTGGTAATTTAGTCAGAAAAGCCGAGGAGGTTGTAATGACTCTTGCAGAATGGGCTTAAATTCTTCCTGGAAGTACCTTATTTTGAGACTTATGTTATACAGTCTGAAAGCCACTTACATTTGAGACTTATGTTATACAGTCTGAAAGCCACTTACAAAGTGTAACCTTAGAGACAGGAAATCCTTTCTTTGAGTCTGAAAAGTAAATAAGTAACTGATCAGATTTTCTGAATTTCTCAGTTTTGTTCAAGTAAAAATGCAATTGTCTATGTACATCCAGTTGATGTAACATGTATTCTGCTTTGTTTTCATAATTTCAGGGAAAAAAATGGTAATTCTGTGGTTTGGTTCAAATTTGCCTCTGAGGTTACCTTGGGCAAAAAGGAGAGGTTTGTTCGTAAGAAACCCTGTCTTTATGGAAAAGCAAGTATAAGGCTTTAATTGACAAGGCTTGCAACTCTGACACCCTTCTAGCTGAGGTAATTGCTATAAAAAACTGTTTTCCAGGTCAAGAATTTCAATTCGCAAGAGGATGCTGGTTCAAAAGGAGGAAAAACATTAAGTGGGAAAGGATGAAATTCAAGTCCCATGGTGCTGGAGGGTCTCTGATACGGGTCCTTAATAACAAGGTACCTTTAAGAAAGGGTTTACATAGTTTATGAGACATTAAGTTGGAACCCGAGTATCTGAAATGAAAACTGGAAATTGCCGCTAGTTTAACTCTGATAGTAGCTGCAGCAGCACCATCACTGAATAGTTTTGTCAGGAAATCTAGTATGGAACTGACTGGAGTAAAAAAAGAGTCTATATTATTATGAGCAGCCCATAAGGAAAATCTTTTCCATTTGCTTTTATATATTTTCCTTGTTGAAGTCTTATGAGAAGATATCAGAATGTGTTTGATTGGAGAGGATAGGAAACCTGGCTATGGTTGGAATCGGAGCAGCCAAACTGTTAAATTGAGGATCTGAAGGGACGTATGGAGTGGTCCCGATGCATGAGTCGGGAGATCTGGAACCGAGTCCAGAATCCAGGGCTACTCTTGAAGATGAGGCCATAAGAAGAGGAATCAGATCTGACGATGCCAGTACGGAGCGATGAGTATCAAATCACTTCCCAAACAAGTGGCTTTCTGGAGAACTTTGGGAATTAGTGGAAAGGGGGGGAAAGCATAAAGGAGGCCGGGGGCCAATCGTGAACAAGTGCATCCCTTGGTGACTCCCTCGGGGGGGGGGGAATAAGGGCACAGTAGCTGCTGCATTTGGCATTCATGGATGTCGCAAAGAGGTCACAGCAAGGCTGGCCCCATTTTTGTAAAATATTTTCTGCTACTTTCTGATTTACAGACCACTCATGAGGCATCAGAATCACTCTGCTGAGTCTGTCCGCTATCACGTTGTATTTCCCCGGGATGTGCATTGCAACCAGAAAACGTTGGGAGGAGGTTGCCCATTGCCATACTCTCAGGGCCTCTCAACAAATGGGGTAAGATCTGATTCCTCCTTGTTTGTTTACGTACCGCACAACTGACAAGTTGTCTGTCTGGATTGCAATGGTTCCCACAGAGAGAGAGTCCTGGAATGCTTGCAATACTAAAAGCACCGCTCTCATCTCTAGGACACTGATGTGCAAGTAGGCCTCGTGATCCTGCCAGGTGCCTTGAACTATCCCTCCCAGATAATGCCCCCCTACCCTATCTGAGAGGCAACCGTGGTCACTGTGGCCAGTGGTTGGAGAAGAACAAATGGTCGACCTAGAGTCACATGAGTGTGGTAAAGCCACCAATGAAGATCCTTGCTGCAAGTGTCTGTAATGATTACTTTGTGAGACACTGGAAGTTGTTGCATTGACCACTGAGTGGATAGTAACCACTGAAAAATTTTCATATGCAGACGTGCTAGGGGAATCAAAACTATTGCTGCTGCCATGGTTCCTAGAACTTTCAGAACCATCCTTGCTTGGACTTTTTTCCCTCTCAAAATGTACATTACCTGATGTCTGGCTGTCATTTGTATTGAATCTAAGTCTGCCCCTATGAAAACCACTTGCTGAGAGGGCTCTAGACAGATTTCTCGAAGTTTATTGTAATGCCCAGGTGGGAGCAGTGTTGCAAGGCTGTATCACTGTTTTTTATTAGCAAATGCTTGGTTGTGGTGGTTAAGAGCAAGTCGTCTAAGTATGGAAACACCCAGAATCCTAGATGCCTTAAGTGAGCCTCTACCACTGCCGTACATTTGTTGAACAATCGAGGCCAAAGACTCTGGTGTGGAACCTGGAACCCCTTCTGGACCTGAGGGACTGGAAGAGGAAAAGGTATGTTGCAATACCCATATGTCTTTTGTCAAAATATGCCAGGCTTCTGGGTACAATGATAAGCAACCTCCAACTGCCTCCAGAGCTGAACAGTCGGGTCTCAGTGCAGATGCAGCAAGGGCTTGCCAAAAAAGATTTCCTTTTTCGATTTTTTTGCAGACCCCCATGAGGTGATGACCTTCCATTATTACTTCCCCTCTGCCTCTGGGAGAAGATTCACCACGTGTGTCCTGAAAAGATCTTTGAGATTTTTGGAACCACATTTTACTACTACCTTTCTGAACTTTAGGATAAGGTCTAGTAGGCAAGGAAAAATGGACTCCTATGGAAGACAATGTTTTCATCCTGTTCACGAGTATCTTACATCGCCTGAACAAGGACTAGCCGTCAAATGGGGTCAGGAGATCCCTCTGCAGTCTTGTAAAATGAATCTACCATAACCATAGCATCTACAAATTAGGTCCATTATTTCATTATTCCAGCTGCCTCTATGTTTCCAAAGGAGACATCCTCTGAGGAGTCTAAGGTACTCTGGGGAGGTTTCTGTGCATGCAGGGGTACAGAGGCAGACATCAATGCTTTATGGGGGTAGAATATCAGTGTCAGATCCCATCAGACAGACTCCTGGAAGACCGGGAGACTTTGATCTTAGAAGGTGTCAGAGCTGATAAAAGATTTGTCTGATCCAATAACCCCAGTAAAGTGGAAGAGGAAGGATTTGTCAGATTTCCCTGAACCTTCTTGAATCCTTGTCAGACCTTTTTTTTAATATAACTAAAGCTAGACCCTCTAATTTAGATGGACAACAAAGCCTAACAAAAGACGATGGCCAAGTGCAAAATACAACAACAGCTGCAAAAATACTTATGTAGTTATAAACACAACTTAAGGTAAACACCAGAGAAAAAAAAAAATCGAAAAAATGAAAGGCAAAAGCAAGGGAAAGGGAAAGAAAGATAACACTTAGAGAGCTAGCAGAGAACACCCAATCTTGTTTTTTAGTAAAAAGATCTGGAAAGGGTTCTCTGGTGCATGCAGGATAGGATTTTAGCCAGCCAAGTTGGCAGAGAGCCTGAGCTATTATTATGTAGTTATAAACACAACTTAAGGTAAACACCAGAGAAAAAAAATCGCAACTTTGAAAGGCAAAGCAAGGGAAAGAAAGATAACACTTAGCCAGAGCTAGCAGATGAACACCCAATCTTGTTTAGCAGTAAACGAGATCTGGAAAGGGTTCTGGTGCATGCAGGGATAGGGATTTTAGCCACAAGTTGGCAGAGAGCCTTGAGCTTTAAAATAAAGGCTGAGATGGACCCATGGATCGGATCTAGGACAACATCACATCTATAAGTCAAACTGGAAAGGAATGATGATGATACAGGAGGAAGCTCAAGAAATAAGGAGAGACTGGGATTTTGGATGCAGACTCTTAAGGAGAACAAAAAAGTATTCTAAAAACTAAACCAGCAAGAGAATGAAAAAAAAAGATTCTGCTGATAGGGAATGACTGTAGTTATGAATACAGATAATAGGCAAGAGGAGGCTGGAATTTATTGGAGAAAAATGGCAAAGGAACCAAAGTATTGGTAGCAAATAACAAGAAATGGAAAAGTACTAGAATGGGAAGATGCCAAGAATTTAATTGGACTGCAGGTTAGAGATTGCCTTCCCTATCAAGGATTGATATCAGAGTGTAGGCAAAGAGTAAGAAATAGGGGGTTCTAAATGAAAGACCAGCACTGGTATAGTTTTTAATTGAATCTAGAAAAGAAGCTGCCATTTAAAAAGTGATAATTAGTAAAGTATATAAAATATTGCATGATAATTATAAGAATCAATCAGAGGAGCTTAGAAAGGATTGGGAAGAAAGACTGAATAAGCAATTCACAAATAGACAATGGGGGGTATACATATATCTCACAAATATGCAACAAAGTTTAGAAGATTTAAGATCTTTGTCTGGAAGTATTTACATAGATATTTTTATACCCCAATTGGACTCCAAAGAATTTTCCTCAAGTGGATAGCAAATGTTGAAGATGTGACAGGCATGAAAAAGGTGGCTGGAATTGCCTAGACATAGGCCTTGCTCAGTCTAATTATGATGGCTGCCAAAATATAGTAACAGATATACAACAACTGGTGTAGGAACAATATATGCACAGAAGGAATGAGGTTTAAGAGAGAGGATTTTTGAATGCCATATATATAATGAAAAAATGACTGACTGGATAGATGATGTATGATGTATGTTGTTTGTTTGTTGTTTGTTGTTGTGTGTGTGTGTGTGATGTGTAATGTAATTCAATAGAATAAAAAAAAAAAAGGGCTTATAACCAGGTAGAACATGAATAGTGTTGAGAAGTACACAGTTTGAGATGACATGAGCAGTCCCTACTTTCAGTTAGCACAGAATATGAGCAGCCAGCTCAGGAACCAATTGTTAATGTTGCAGCAGGCTAAATATTAAACTGAATCAGGGATGAAATATTTTAGAAGATTAATTATTTTAAGAAGTCTCTAGGAACGGAACAGAATTTTTTTAATTCAGTTGAAATAATCCTATGAGTGAGCTGGGAGGTGCAAAAACACAGTCACAACTGGTGGATTGCAGAATGTGTAGGGGTTAAGCAGACAAAATTAAGACATGTACAGAACTATATAACTTAAAGTTGTTAAATAACTGTACTACATCAATGTCAAATGCAAGCTGTTGAAAGACTAAAATCAAATGAGAAACAGTTAATCTCTTTAGAGACTAAATGAAATGGAAAAAAAACACTAAACAAATGATTTCGAAAATTATCAACTCTATGTTTTAGATACAACAGTCTCATAGTAAGAGGTTGTCCCATTTGATTCTCAGAAGGTTGTGCATCAGGGCTGGTAACCAAAATCCACTACCAATCATTAGCGGACCAGAGTTCCGCTGTGGCGACCCCTAACCGGGAAAAGCCGAAAGACACAAACAAACAAACAAATGTTTTTAATGATACAACAATATATAAATCACAGCAACCATTCAAACTATATACCAAATGCGTTACAACTTTAACAGAGAGCCAAGGATAGAGGAGGGTTTATAATGGCAGCTATAGAGTAGTTCAGTACCAACAAAATAAGTTTTTGCAAACGGTAGAAAGGACATTTGATGGCATTCATGTAACAGAAAGGCATACACAAGATAACTTTTGCAAGTACAGGCAGCATTAGCTAGCAGCTGCCAAATATATATATATATATATATATATATATATATATATATATATATATACACACACACACACACACACACACACACACACACACACACACACACACACACACACACACACACACACACAAGATATAAACTGGTAGACCAAGTAGTAATGAGGGAACCAAATGAAAACCAAAGTGCTCAATACCCCCTCAGCATGTAAATGCTAGAAATAGTTGTTACAGTGTAAAAAGAAGCAAAGATGATATTGAGCTGTTACATTCCTAAATGTCAAGCAGTTCTACAAGCCACAGACAAAGCAAGACATTGCTACTCTGCAGTGATGTAGCATAAGTCAGAGGAAGCTGCCTGGCTTTTATTAGTACATGTATATGCATCAAGAAGAATAATACAATAAAACACGCCAATATTACATATACTACATCCACTTTGTTACAGCATCAAAAACAACAAATCAGTCTACAAGTAATGCCAATTCATTAAAAATAATGAATTCTAGGAGTAACACGGTTCTCTTCAGAAAGAAGTTTTTTTTATTATCTTTAAATACAGCACAATTCACAAAAGCAAGAAATGCCTTGTTCCTGCAAGCAGTTTTCTTTTTTGTTCTTTTTTTTCTTGGGTGGCGTAAGCTATGGTACCTTGCTGGCTAGGCTTACGTAGACCCTCGGATCTGAGACGGCAACTTTTTTTCTAGCATCTACTCCAAGCTCTGAGCTCCTCCCCTTACCCATAATGCCCTACCATCTCCTATCTTCCCTCAGATCGAGTTTGCTGCAACTAAAAACATAAGCAACTCAACCCAATAAACCAATCCTGAAAAGACAGGACAAGGACCGGGGGGGGAAAGGAAGGAGGGAATGTTGCAGAAAAATGAAGTATAACTACTCAGATGGAACATTATGGTGAGTACATAACTTCTTTATCTGAAGTAGTTAACTTCATTTTATCTGCAACCTGTGGGACAGAGTCCCCAGTTACTCCGATCCTGGGAGGCCCTTATGGAATGATATTCCGGAGCACGGCAGAGCCAAAGGATGCTCTACCCCTCGAAATCAGATCTAATTTGTAATGGGAAATGAAGGTATGTGAATTGACCCAGGTCGCTGCTGCACAAATATTGTTCAAAGGCACCCTAGACCAAAAAGCAGCAGAAGTCGCCATGGACCTGGTAGAGTGAGCCTTAACAATACCAGGAGGAGATAAACCTTTTGCTTTGTAGGCATGTGAAATACAAAGGGTGATCCATCTGGCCAAAGAAACTTTAGAAATAGCTTTTCCCATAAATGCTTTGGAAAAGGAAACAAACAATTGGTCAGTCTTGTGGAAAGACTTCGTTCTATGAAGATAAAAATGAAGCTGTCTATGAACATCCAACAAACAGAGTTTGTATTCAGCTTTATTTTGGAAGTTGGGAAAGAAAACGGGCAGATTAATGGACTGGTTTATGTTTGTTTCAGATGCCACTTTAGGTAAGAAGGAAGGATTAATACGGAGGGACACCCTATCCTTATAGAAGACCAAATACGGAGGCATGGCAGACAGAGCTTGAAGCTCAGAAACCCTCCTAGCAGATGTAATGGAGACTAGGAAAGCTGTATTCCAGGACAAAAATTTCAAGTCCACCGAAGCTGCTGGTTTGAAAGGAGGAGCCACCAATGTCTGTAAAACAAAAGTAAGGTCCCAAGGAGGCACTGAATCCTTGACAGGTGGGCGTAACAGAAAAGTACCTTTAAGAAAAGCCTTACACAGCCTAGAGGAAGCTAATGCCATGTTGTCTTCACCAACGTGAAAACTGGAAATGGCTGCCAATTGTACTTTCACTGTGGAGAAACTAGCTCCTTGCTGAAAGATGCCAGACAGGAAATCCAACACCACTGGAACAGGGGCTGTAAAGGGATCTATTTTTCTCTGTGAGGCCCAAATGCAAAAGCACTTCCATTTACTGCAATAAAGTTTCCTAGTGGAGTCTTTAAGAGAAGCCACCAGAATTGATTTTACCGAGGATGAAAGACCGGGAGTCCTGGCAATTAATGGAAGTGGAGCAACCAGGCTGTCAGCTTGAGGCTGCCCAGATTGGGCGGACGTGCCCCCGATGGATGGGAGATTAGATCCGGGCAGGGATCCAGAACCCACGGAGGAGTTAAGAGATGAGACCAAAGGAATCGGAACCAAACTTGACGAGGCCAGAACGGGACAATGAGGATCACTTTGCACTGCAGTCGGCAAGCTTTCTGAAGAAACTTCGGAATGAGTGGCAATGGTGGATAAGCATACAGAAGCCCGGGGGGGCAAAGCATGGACTAGAGCGTCTCTGGGGACCTCCCCCGGTGAGGGGAATCAGAGCGAAGAACTTGCTGCACTTCACATTGTTAGGAGATGTGAAGAGATTGCAGCAAGGTTGACCCCATGCAAGGAATATCTCCTCCGCTACTGACTGTTTCAGAGACCACTCATATGGCATCAGAATGGCCCGACTCAATCTGTCCGCTAAAATGTTGGAGCACCCTGGGATGTGCGTTGCTATCAGAAACCGACCGGTGGAATCGCCCATTCCCACACTCTCATGGCCTCACGACATAGCGGGTAGGATCTGGTTCCCCCCTGCTTGTTGATATACCAGGCAACCGACATGTTGTCTGACTGAATTGCAATCAATCCAAGAGGGAGGACTGTGTGAAAGGCTTCCAATGCTAAAAGCACTGCCCTCATATCTAGACCATTTATGTGCAACTTGGTCTCTGACTGGGACCATGTCCCTTGGACTGTCCTTCCCAAACAGTGTCCCCCCCCACCCGTGTTGGGAGGCGTCCATGGTCACTGTGGCTTGGACTGGAGATGACACAAAGGGGCATCCTTCTGATATCTCCGGTGAACTTAACCACCAAAAAAGAGACATCCTGCAGACATGACTGATCTTGATTGGAAATTCCATGGGCAGGTCTAGCCAAGACCATTGAACAGCCAGAGTCCATTGAAGAACCTGCATGTGAAGGCGTGCACAAGTGAGAATCGATATGGCGGCAGCCATGGAGCCCAGAGCCCGGAGAACCTCGCTCGCCTTTGGAGACTTGGAGTTCACTATCTGAGCTATGTGGCACCTGAGGTGTAGGATCCTGTCTGGAGTTAAGAATACCTTCATCTGCAAAGTGTCTAGTCATTCCCCAATGAAGTCTAGAACTTGTACTGGTTGCAATTGGGATTTGTGAACACTGACTGTAATTCCCAGAAGATCTGCCAACCGAATGAAATAATCTCGGGCCAGACACAAGTGATGCTTGTTGGATGCAGCGAAGAGCCAGTCATTCAGGTATGGAAATACCTGAATACCCTGAAGCCTCAGGTGAGCTGCTACAAATGCCATTACCTTGATGAACACCCTGGGGGCTGTGGTGAGACCAAAGAGTAGGGCTCTGAACTGAAAATGACTGGCTCCAAGCTGGAAGCGCAGAAACCTCCTGGAGCTTCTGTGTATTTTGATGTAGTAATAAGCGTCCTGGAGGTCTAATGAGCACATCCAGTCACACTCTTACAGATAAGGTAGAATGGACTGTAAGGTGGCCATCCGGAATTTCTGTTTGGCTACCAACAGGTTTAAGGTTGACAGGTCTAGAATGTCTGTCAGAAGGGGGAGATAAAATCTTGTCAGGGCATTTGGGGATGGGCTCTACAGTGTCCGGCTCCTTCCATGCCCTCGTGGTGATGAGGTCCACCAAGGGATCCACTGGTGGGGACACCCAGGAAGTAGATGGGTCTGTGCCAAAGGAGTCTAGGAACACTGACTCATCCCAGGAAGGTTTTGGGGCTGACCAAACTCCCCCTCTGGCAGAGGATCTCCATAATTTCTCTGAAGGAGACGTCTTCGGGAGGTGACCTGGGGGAACCTTCTCCTTCATCTAAGTCAGTGTCCGGGGAGTCCAAGTGCCTCCTTTTGCACTTGTGTTTTTGGTGACCCTCTTCAGTGGGACTTTCAGAAGGAGATCCATCAGTCGCACGGGTTTCCTCAGGGAAATTAACCTGGGGATCCTCTGGCATGGGCTGTCCCTGAGACAGGATGAAAGGAGTTGTCGCCAAATCCAGGGGGGCCTGGGTGGTATCTGAGGTGATGGGCTGGGGGTCGCAATCCCTGGGAGAAAACCATCTCCACCACTTCGAAGGCTGAGGGAGAAGCCCTCCCCAGATCCAAAGTGGGGACTGGAGCCGAAGCCAGGTTAGCCTGAGGTCGGGGGAATGGATCGGATCCGAAAAAGTCAGAACCGAGGAATCCATTCCCCCGGGTCCGACTCCTTGTCCGTGGCTCCAAGAGTCACTCAGATCCAAACAAGTCGGATACGAGGAACTCAAGGTAACAGCCGGAGTTGAGGTTGGAGGAACCATCGGCACCGAGCTACCAGCTCCGAAAAACCTTCGATCCAAAAGCCCCGAAGCATGGATCGGGGAAGGAGAGATGGGGCGGAAAAGAGGCATGGAGGTCCCCCCTCCAGACGGAGAGGGGCCTGGCAAGACTCCCATCTGAATTTGGGTCTGAATGAATCTCCGCATCATCCTGTCCATGTCCGATAGGCTCCAAGTCGACCTCGAAGAGGCCACCGACTCTGATCTGGTTGGTCTGCGCAATGGGGAGGAAGGCCTCGGGTCCGAATGCTCCAACGGCTCCGGTGAGAAACAAGGAGACTACAGCCGTGGAGAAACAGGCCTCATGGTCTTAGAAGGGGGACTAAGAAAGAGCTCCCTTTCTGGGGATCTCTTACGATGTCTGTCCTTTCTCTTCTCCCTATCCTCTCTGCGCCTTTCTTTATCTTTTTCTTTTTCCTTGTCAGCCACACTGACTG